>NC_086449.1:162400481-162700481 GCF_028390025.1 Pseudophryne corroboree
TACGGTAAGCTATAATTTTCAAGCATAAATAAGCTAATACCGGTATTAAATGAGTAACAGCTGTTTAAAATAGTATCTCGCAGTATATCATGATTTCTAAAGTAAATGGATGTGCCGCTGAAAATACACTGAAAATGTATAATTTCTTCAAAAGAGAACAAGAAGAAGAGTCATGGCAGCAAAAATGACAGTGAAAAAAAATAGTAATGACAGATTTTGTCAGCTCAATAAATAAACCACAATAGCTTGAAAATTCAAAGTAACAAATAATTGACCAGCCCAAATGGGCATGTATACGATACCAGGAGGTGTGTGAGCTGAACAGTGCACGGTTCAGCCCACACACCTCCTGGTATCGTGGTTTATTTATTGAGCTGACAAAATCTGTCATTACTATTTTTTTCACTGTCATTTTTGCTGCCATGACTTTTCTTCTTGTTCTCTTTTGAAGAAATTATACATTTTCAGTGTATTTTCAGTGGCACATCCATTTACTTTAGAAATCATGATATACTGCGAGATACTATTTTAAACAGCTGTTACTCATTTAATACCGGTATTAGCTTATTTATGCTTGAAAATTATAGCTTACCGTACGTATAGCGAATCTTCTTACTGGTAAAAACTTTGCTTAAGTGGATATATTGAATTTGAACATCTACCCACAGCCTCATGCTTTGACAGTTATATCGGTAATCTCTTTGCCTAAGTGGATATATTGTTTTTGAACATCCATTTTCATGTTTTGACAGTAATCTCATATTTTACTATTGTGTCATCCTTATTTCCTGTTTTTCATTAACCTTCATCTTAGTTACCTCATATGGGCAAAGGCAACCCACCTCTCTCATCCACTGTCCGCTATATCAGTATATGACAGTGGACAGCAGAAGACTGGCCCCAAACCCATACTTTCTTATTTATCCACCTCTTTCCGGCACCCTCTCATCCATATGCCAGCCTAATATCTCTCTGCAATGCTCCCAGTAACAGAGAATGTGTGCATCTATATTGGACAGCAGAAGTGCCTCTCCTTTGGTGGGCGTCAATAACCAAACACTCTCTCATTCACTACTCTTGGGATATTACTGTCATATCTCACTGGTCACGCCCAATCTCGCCTGATCTTGGAAGCTAAGCAGTGAGAGCCCCATTAGTACCTAGAAGGGAGACCACTAGGGAATATTGGGTGCAGTAATACAACACTCCCAAATCTGTGTGGACAGCAGAAGTGGTGGAGCAACATTTGACCCCCACCCTCCTCATTCATATTTTCCTTCTTATGATAAGCTATTTGACAGAGATCTGTATACAACATACAAATTTGATGGTCATAGCTCTTTAAATGGCCAATGAATCCTTACCAGGAGATACTAGCACAGTTGACATTCAAAAATTGACTAAATTATAGTCTTATTTTCCTCATTATATGCCACTGCGTTACATATTTGAATCTTCAGTCATTTGCAATTTTGAATTTGTGATATTTTCACCTTGATGCCACTAACACCTAAAATGTTTGGAGAACGTATTACTCCTAGTTTTTGATATTTTAGAATCTGCAATTTGTTTTCCCAAATTTGGGTTATAAATTCATGATATCATATGAGGAAGGTTTAATCCATAACCTCCCTCAGTGTACTATATGTGTGTCTGTTTGTGTATTTCAAATTTTAACGCATACAAATTAAAAGTTACGTTTTATTTTAAAGAGTGCCCCAACACAGAGTCTTTCTTTTCCTTTTGAATCCTCGATATGCATCACTGACTGTGGGTGCACCACCAACCAAACTAATTCCTTGGATACCTATTTCAGGCATCTCTCATGTACATGCACTGTTGGTTTACAAGGGACAAACTTTACAAGAGCCTATTATGAAGATTATCCTACTTAGTCCTGTGCGGCACCAAATTTAACCCTTTCTGACCTGGTGGAAGGAGTCATGTAGGGTCTGCTACCTCTGCTCACCTTACTCTGTTTCCAGCATGAGAGATTCAGGTTTGAGCCAAACCGTAGAGAGGAGCTGAAGACACTGTGGGGGAAATCCAATCACATTTGATGAAGTCATGGTGCGAGTATGTGCCTTGGTATCACTGGACTCACAAAGTGGGCATTTCCCCCCCCCCCCCTCTACCCCCAACCCTCCCCCCGCTCCCACCATCATGAGATTTTTTTGGGGGTAATTGGATTCCTGTTTGGGAATTGCTCCGTAGAGGTGCAGACAAGCTAGGTTCTATGAAACTGTTGTTCAGGGGTCGAAGGTAGGATCCTTGATGCTATAGGAGAAATACAGAAACTAGATGTGTGAGCATAGTCCATCCACCTGAAACAGCCAAGTGTGAAAGGGCAGAAGAGAAACCAATGACAGATACCCTGTAATGATGTGAGACCAGGACCTGCTAATGCCTAGAAAGCAGAGTGAGTGGAAGCCCCAATCAGTGAGAGTGTCAGCTCTGAGGACTAATGTGTGATAGCTCAATGTAATACCTCAGTGTGATTAATGCAAACTAGAACTGTGTTGGAGAGAAAGATGTCATAAAAGAAATAGCCCATTCACATCTTTCACATCTGTAAACACACTCTATGGGGTTTAATACCCCTTTCACACCGCCAATGCTGGATCCCACCCGGGAATTGGAAACGGGTCCTTCCCGGGTGGGATCCGGCATTGGACCCTGCCGGGTCAGTTGCCATAGTGGCGGGGGGCAGAGCCTGCAGCGGGGCCAGAAGCAGCGCTGGGAGATGAGCTCATCTCCACGCCGCCTCTCCCTATCTAGTGAACGGGTCCCGGGTCGCATCGACTCGGGAACCCGTTCACGCTGCCACTGACCTGGTATTCAACCTGGATTCAACCCGGGAATAATACTGCTTTTTTCCCGAGTTGAATTACCGGGTCAGGCGACCTGGGAATTTGACCATGGCCCTTTCACACTGCACACCGACCCGTGTCAACCCGGCAATATCCTGGATCGATACCGGGTTATTTGTGCGGTGTGAAAGGGGTATTATTAATTAGGACAACTCCTGTCTCCAGCTTTTTTGCTGTCTACCGCGTTAACACCTCCTTCATCTATTTGCACATATTATTGCACGCCTCTCTATTCACTTGGTACACCCACTTCGACAGATGGTAACGCCCCTTCAACGAGCTCCTACTAGTGCTTTTCCCTGGTGAGCTCTTCATGCCCCAATCCGACACTGTGGCATATACATGTACTGCATATTGTCTACAGTATTCTCACGGCCTCCTTAGTAAGTTCCCTCCCTTTTACTGTCATTAAATAATACTACCTGTCCTCCAGCGTTCAATGCAGCTGCTGTGTGTTGTAGATGGAGAATCCATATAAAAATTGGACAGCTCAAACTAAGCTTTAGCAGAGGAAACTCTCAAACCATTCAGCAGAGCTAGCGAAAATGGCAACAATGACTTCTACGCCTCATTACAGCCTCATTATAACCTCGTAGAATGAGCTGCCATGGAAATATACTTAGGCTGTGGATAAAAACCCACAAGTTCCCTGCAAAATAAAATTTTTTTCAATTTAACTTTGCAATTTATAAAGGGGCAGCTGAACCATACAGCCACAGCCATGTCTGGAATAGATCCCAAATATAGTTGCTAGGTGTTCCTAATTTTCAGGGACAGTCCCAAATGTGTAACCATTTTTAATACTGACTAACCACACAATAATCTTTTTCATACAATTCTTGACATCTATTCTTGTGCTAAGTTGATCTTTATAGGTTAGACAGGGCATCCTGGGAGGGATCCGGCCTTTAGGTCAACTGCACTTAGGTCGACCACTATTGGTCGACATGCATTAGGTTGACATGGTCTATAAGTCGACATGGTCACTGTGTCAACATTGACAAGGTCGACATGATTTTTTTAACTTTTTTTTAACTTTTTCATACTTTACGATGCAAGTGGACTCTGATTGGGAAAAGTAATGTGTGTCAAGCGCAGCGGTAGCCTGAAGCATGGTGAGCGAAACGAGCCATGCGAGGGGACACGGTGCACTAATTGGGGTTCCCGGTCACTTTATAAAGAAAATGACACCAATTTTTTTTTTTTTTTAAACTCATGTCGACCTTGTTCACATTGACCTAATGACTGTGTTGACCTGTTTCGGGGGTTGACCTAGTCACTGTCGACCAATAGTGGTTGACTTAATGATTGTCGACCTAGTTACTGTCAACTCTATGATCCACACCCCGTGCTCTTATACCCCAGAGAAATAGTTTTAAAATTCTTTAAATTATATTCAAGTGGTCATCAGTTTTAAGTGGGTGTGATGTTCTACCAGGGTGCACATTTTAAGGGCCAAATATCTGGTTTTGATTGGTTATATTTTAGATAGGCCTACTGAATATTATAATCAAACTATGACCTATTTGGCAAATTTTTATGGTGATTAAGCCCAAAGGCAAGCCCGTCCAAACAATAGACCTGTGTGAGGCAGGCGCGTTTGGGGGAAGCACTGCACAAATCACTATGAACTGTGCAGGCTTCATTACAGTAGAAAGGTTAAAAGAAAGAGTAAAAAAAAAAAAATCACGTGGGGCCCCCACCTAAATCTATAACCAGCCCCAGACCTCCCAGTCTGGTACTGAAAACTCAGGGGAAAAACCTACATGGGGTCCCCCAGATTTTCTAACAACCAGCACATGCTGAACCAGTTGGGGGGTCTTATGCTATAGTAGGGAGACAGACAGCATGGTGTCCTCCACCATAACATAAATCAGCCTCAAACTGGAATTCCTCGGGTAAGGGATTCCCCCTGCCGAAGAAACCTCAGGCCTAAAAAGTCAGGATCACTCACGGTCATTCGCATTGAACTAAATAGGGAAGTGGAGACTGGCTAAGAGAGCCACTCCCATGTTCTCTCAGAGCCATCTGCAGTCATGGAGTCATCTGAGACTTTGATAGGTGTATTGGAAATGGAGTCTTGGGGGCAGACTTATCAAACCTGCTGAAGTGATAAATTGCATGGTGATAAAGTACCAGCCAATCAGCTCCTAACTACCATGTCACAGGCTTGGTTTGAAAAATGACAGTTAGGAGCTGACTGGCTGGTGCTTTATCACCTTTCACTTTATCACTTCACCAGGCTTAATAAATCTGCCCCTTGGTGTGGAGCAATGAGTGCTCTGGTACAACTGACTGATGAGGTGGATGTAATTGAAGACATACCTAATAACTGGCATCTATTATATAGGTGCCATCTGCTTATACAATGCATCTGCTGGATCTATTGGCACAGGGTCGGCTCAAGGGCCGTTCTAGCAGAGCAGGTGAATGGGGGCGCCTACAATTAGACAAACAACGATGCCGCATCTGTGAAGTAATTATGCCAGTGGTTCAGTTTAAAAATAATTCAATAAGCATAAGTACAATAATATATATGAAATCAAACAATCCACTTAATAGAAGTTAGATGTTATATAGAGCATAAGAGCTCTTACTGTATACTCGAATCACATTCAGTGTAACAGCATCTACTGACTACCGGGAATAAACAGCTCAGCAGTAATAAAGTAATAATGTATGTTACTATCAGTTGTAACAATTTAGACAGTTGTTAATAAACGTCTATTTATGTCCTTGTAAATAGGTTACAATCAAAGATGGCAGTCCTTTCAAACTTAAAGACTGAATGGTGGTATTAAGGACTGTATGTTCGTGGATTAATTAAATAAAATACATAAAATCTGGTATTCTATGTGGGACAAATAATGGATGACTGGGAACAGAAAATGTATAATTCATTTGTAGTTAACTGTAATCGTTCCACTATTCCTGTCACTCATTAATACTCACTGCACCTGGTCCATATCAATGTAGTGCCTGCGCCCACATGGGCTATGGCAATATGTAAAGGTAGTATGCTCCCCCTTTCAGCAGCGTGTGTCTCACTGATGCCGTGAAGGTAAGGGTTGTTTCCCCGAGCATCCTCCGGTGCCGGAGCTTAAGACGACCTTGACGCCAGTCACTTCCACCACAGCAATTCCGTATTGGTCAAGCTCGACTTATGCCGGAGAGTTTAGAAGCAAGGGGTCCTGGACGTGATCCTGAATTGAATTGGGACTAAGTAGGGGAACATTTACTAAGCAGTGATAAGAGCGGAGAAGTGAGACAGTGGAGAAGTTGCTCCATCAAACCAATCAGCTGCTCTGTGTAATTTTAAATTATGCAAATTATAGATGTTACTTCAGTGCTGATTGGTTGCCATGGGCACTTCTCCACTAGCTCACTTCACCGCTCTTATCACTGCTTAGTAAATGTCCCGCTAAGGGGGATATGTACTAAGCAATGAAAAGAGCAGAGAATTGAGCCATTGGAGAAGTTGCCCATGGCAACCAATCAGCATTGAAGTAACATTTATAATTTGCATACTTTAAAATTATACAGAGCATCTGTTTGGTTGCCATGGGCAACTTCTCCACTGGCTAATTTCTCCACGCTTATCACTGCTTAGTACATTCCTCCCAGAGTCATAAATGCATTTAGTCTCATCCCGTGACTGTTTTAATAGGGGGCCCTGCCCCAGTAATGGGGCCCTAACATGTCTTTACTGCACTAGCAAAAACCATGACAAAACAGCATGGCTACCAGGTATATACACAGAGAACTGCGATCCACATATACAGCAGACTTGGTAGGAGACGCTGCTGCCACTGGGCATACACAGCAGCTCTGTTTCACTCATTATACGACATGTTGTGTCCTCACCTCTAATAAAATTGTGTTATATTACACTACTATGGCTGTAATGATTCAAGTCACAGGGCGGGCTTTGGGGGGTTTACAGGTAACCTTCCCCGTCTGTGATGATACTATTTACTTGTCTTTCCTTTAATCCATGACTAGGCAGAATTCATGTTCAGGGTTACCTAAAGTTGTTGCCATATTGAAAGTAATGTCCTTTCAATAGAATTATCTGCTATAGATAACATGGCATCCTGTTATGCCAACATTTTATTTGGACATTCAAACAAATGGGCAGCTGTACAATTAAAATTCCCATTGTTTATATCACATCGTGGCCCTCTATTGAGGGAACAGACAGAAAACTTGCTTACATTGGGCAACCCATTATGTTCTGGACACTAAACTACTTCCAGGGCCAATTCTGCAGTTTATGACACTGAGCCAAAGTTTCATAGACAGAACATCATGTATCAGAGCTACGACAAGTCATCAGAGACACATTGACAGCAAATGAGGTGCTTCTGGAGAACCAGTCGCGTAATGTTGTGACTGCAGCACTATACTACAGAGGACTTGCTGGCAAAATAAACACAGACATAGATTTTATGTGGTAGATGATAATGTCACTCGATTATAGTGTAAAAAGTGACGTAATGAAACATACACAGTTAAAGATATTTGGATATTTTAAAACTCCTGTTTAAGGTCACTTCTACTAATAATAGACCAGAGCTGTGCCAAGTAATTCTCAGATTCTCAATGTCAGTGGATGCATGGATCATGTGTATATCACACTGTTGATATGTGCACTTCTATTTCATTCATATTCACCATTTGATAAGATATGTGTAATACCCTTTTCAGACAGTGGGGCAGATGTATTAACATGGAGAATGCATAAGGAAGTGATAAACCAGTGATATGTGCAAGGTGATTAAGGCACCAGCCAATCAGATCCTAACTGTTAATTTACATATTGGTGCTGATTGGCTGGTGCCTTTATCAGCTTGCACATATCACTGGTTTATCACTTCCTTATGCCTTCTCCAGGTTAATACATCTGGCCCAATGTCTGAAAATCCCAGCTTTTACCTGGCATTTCAGTGCCGGGTAGTTTTGCCAGTCCCTGCCTGACCCCCCTTTCACACAGAGAAGCAAATTACCGGGTCAAGAATTTCTGCCCAGTAATTTGCAGATCAACACGAGTATTTTGTCTGTGTGAAAGGGTCAACCCAGGTCGAAATTCCCAGGTCTCACACACTTGTAAATTCCTGGGTCGAAGTACCGGGAATTTCAACCCCGGTTAACCCCTTCACACAGAAAAAGGACCCGTGTTTATTGGCAAATTACCAGGTAGAACTTCTTCACCCGGGAATTTGCCTTTCTGTGTGAGAGGGGTATAAATGGTACATCCATGCCAAACTATTTTCATTTTAATAAGGTAATGAGGTAAGAAAGGGAGACGTAAGAGCTCAGACTACTTTCTTCTTACACACATTACCTGAGGGTTCCAGTTGGTATATGGTTAGCATACCGCTCATCAGGATCCCAGCTGTTACAATACTGACACTGGGATCCCTCACAGGTCCACCATACCACCGGCATAACGGTGAAGTAGGTGATTCCCCCTCTATGGATGTCTACGACACCCATAGAGGGAGAATATAACCTGTGGCGAGCTTAGCTCGCCACTTAGCCCACAGCATGTAGGGGGCTTCGTTGCACCCTCCTGCTGGCATTCTACCACTCGGGATGCCACTGTCAGGATACTGACATTCGGCATATCGGGCGGCAGTAAATGATACCGAACCCTTCCAGTTCAGTTAAAAAAAGTTACCTTATAAGCAACTCTAATATTACATATTTCTTTTTCCCATAGAAGGCAGTAGAAATGTTAGTAAAGGTAATAATAACCTGCACACTCACCACCTTTGCCCCTTTTCCCTTATTGGATAGTCCAACTAAAATGCAAGCTCTTGTGAGCAGGTCCCTGTCTCCTCTGTGGTCTGTCACTACATTATTATGTACATTGTGGTAAAATATAGAGGTGTGGTTTTGTTTTTTTGTTTTTGGCAAAACCACCCCTTAGTGTTTTGGTTCGGAATCAGATTTGGTTTGGGATTTATTGATAATCGCTAAAAGCAGCTAAAATCATGTCATTTGGGCAAATGTATGTTCCTACAATATTATTAGCACCAATAACATTAATTTTCAGTCAATCCCAGTCAATTTTGAACACCGTTTTCTGTGTGAAATGGCACCCGAAATCATGAGGGAGGGACTTACAAGAAATCCAAAACCAACAGCCGAGTTTTGGATTTTAACCACTTGCCTGGCATGGCAGCATCATATGTGACCTCACGAGGCCAGGGGTGACCAGTCAGAAACACCAGATAATCTTCCTGTGGCTGCCAATCTCAGATGGGACCGCACGGCCCTCTGCACCTGCGGCTTCTACCCCAATTTGCCCTGATCACTGTGGCCAGCAGTGATTGGGAACCCGCGGTAACGTGCCCCCCTCCCTACCCCAACTGGATGGCTGCATTGAAGAGTAGCTGCCGGAGTTTCCTGTCCATGTTAAAGTTACCTGGCAGCTGCAGAGAGCAGCCAGCGCCAGGGAAGTCAGTGCTTCCCCTGTGTATCTATCTGGAGACTGCAGACAGTGGCAGCCGCCCCGCACTGTGAGCACCTGGAGGCTGCAAAAAGCCACAAGGAAAGCTATGAGTCAGTACAGGGGACTGATTACCTACCATGACACTCTCCATTGCGCTTGGCATATGGGGGCCTAAAATATAGCATTATGACGCTGGGGGTTGGGTAAAGTAATAATAATAATAATAATAATAATAAATTGACTCTGTCCAAAGGAGGGGTGTGTGTGTGTAAAAAAAATGGGGGGGGGGGAGTTATAAAATAATGGGGGTGTATTTACATAGGGGTGCGGAGGTGCAGAATAGCTTTTAAGTAAACATATTTTTTAAATAAAATATTTCAATATATTATTAAAAGTCATTTTTAAACTTTATCAAATTAAAAAAAAATTTGATCATTTCTGGGACTCTGTTTGACTCGGATCCCCTAAATTCGTGAGTTCGGATTTCTAAAAAAAACGAAATGCTCATCTCACATAATTACTCTATCTATCTTTTATCTATCTATCTATCTATCTATCTATCTATCTATCTTCTATCTATCTATCATCTGGCCACACCCCTTAAATCACCTAGGCCCGCCATATGTCTTGGTGGCCAAACGTAAAGAACAAGTCCGGACAACTGTACTTTTATGAAATAATCAAGCTATGGTGTGACACCAGGGATGGATTGGAGCTGTATAAAAGCCCTGGTATTGTAGTGTCTGCGCACACAAAAAGGTGGCATGGTCCTAACCCACAGGGTGTGGCCTCGCAGCACACCCCTGTGTCTCTGTATGCCAGGCAGATGAGGGCACGGGAGGCTGCACTGTTTGGCCAGCCCTTCTCTCTCTGTGACCGGACCTGCAGGTCTCTTACATATTAGCCCTCTTGTAGCATGGCACAGACCACATGGGGTAACAGGAATAATCCTGACTGATATTATGTGCCGCATGTGTCAATCTATCATGTACCCATTACATTTTGAATGAAGGCTCTAATAAAAGCTGTCTCAATGTAATGCATTATTTTGCATCTTATCCACTTTGAGAACTAGTAAACAGCTGCTTTAGTTCATTTATCTGTCATTTTCAAACAAGTTACCCAATATTCAATCCCAAAAATGTTTATTACAATATTATTTAAGGATTCACTTAAACATCATTAATATTAGTTACAGCTATGGGCATCAAAGTTTTTGTGATTTTGCTTAATTTAGTGATGACTTCCTGAGGCACAAACCCTCTATAACCATGGTGTGCCACAAGGTGGGGCTACAGCTCCTAAGAGGTGACTTGAAGCAGTTGGGAGATGTCAAAATGTATAGAGAAATTCCTATTTAAAAAACAAAACAAAAATATTTACATTTATACATAAAAAAGAAAATAGGATTTTAGTACCTACCGGTAAATCCTTTTCTCCTAGTCCGTAGAGGATGCTGGGGACTCCAAAAGGACCATGGGGTATAGACGGATCCGCAGGAGCTTGGGCACACTATAAAGACTTAAACGGGGTGTGAACTGTCTCCTCCCTCTATGCCCCTCCTCCATACCTCAGTTAGAAAACTGTGCCCAGGAGAGATGGACATTTCGAGAAAAGAATTTATAATATAAACACCGTGAGTGTTATACCAGCTCACACCACAAATATACCACAAGACATGGCCTTCAACAGAACACCAACTCACAGTATGAAAAACATACAGCCATATGCTGATATAATATGTAACACAACCTGTGTGTCAACCCAACCAATAATAAGAAACCACATGCCATGGCCTGAACAACGTCAGCAATAACCTGACAGAGAAGAAACACCACAAAGTGCAACCAAATCAATAACTGCAGACACAGTACGCATTGGGACGGGCGCCCAGCATCCTCTACGGACTAGGAGAAAAGGATTTACCGGTAGGTACTAAAATCCTATTTTCTCTTACGTCCTAGAGGATGCTGGGGACTCCAAAAGGACCATGGGGTCTATACCAAAGCTCCAGAACGGGCGGGAGAGTGCAGACGACTCTGCAGCACCGATTGAGCAAACATAAGGTCCCCATCATCCAGGGTATCAACCTTATAGAACTTAGCAAAGGTGCTTGAACCCCGACCAAGTAGCCGCTCGGCAATTTAACCCGCCGAGACACCTCAGGCATCCACCCAAGAAGAGCCCATCTTCCTAGTAGAATGGGTCTCCCCCGACTTCGGTAATGGCAATCCAGCCGTAGAACTAGCACACCGAAACACATCACAGATCCAGCGTGTATCAGACTGCAGAGACGCAGGCGCCTCAAACATGCTGGGGGCAGACCGGACAAACAGAGCCTCTGTTTCCCCAAACTGAGCCCAACTGGCGACATAAATCTTCAAAGCCCTGACTACATCGAGAGACATTGAAACAGCCAATGCTGAAGTGACCACAGACATCAAAATAGGCAGCTCTTCGAAAAACACAGACGACCCTATTCCGAAGAAACACTAACTGAGTACTATCCACTTGGAAAAGGAATGGGGCTCTTGTGAAACAAGCCGCCACTTTCGACAACGCCTTGCGGTCGGCCAAAATGCAAAAGCATGACCACTCTCCAAGAGAGAGATTTTAACAGAACCTACAGAAAAGGTTCCAAACAGTAAAACACCAGAAACGCAACACTACACCAAGATCCCACGGTGCCCATGGGACACAAACGAAGGTTGGATGTGTAAACTCCTTTCACGAAAGTCAGAACTTACAGAAAAGTAGCCAATACCAGTTTATAAGGCCACAACTGCCCTAAAACGGAGCCAAACTTTAGGCCTATATCCACACCTGCTCGCAAAGAAAGGAAAAGACTGACTCAGCTGAAAATCTTCCGCAGGAACCTTCTCAGATTCACACTAAAACACATATTTGCGCCAAATATTGCGGCAAGGCTTCGTCGATACTTCTTTGTAGTCAAAAGAAGGGTGGAAATGACCACACTGGGAATACCCATTCGGACTAAGATATGTTGTACAACTGCCATGCCGTCAAACGCAGCTGCGGTAAGTTCTGATACACGCCCCGATCTCGACGTAAAAGTTCCTCCCTTAAAGGAAGAGGCCCGTGATCTTCTATGAATACATCTTGAAGAACTGGATATCAAGCCCTCCTTGGCTAGATCGAAACAATGAGGATCGCCGGAACCCCCGACCCTCTGGCGTTTATCACCTTCAGCAGAGTGAAAACGGGTGGAACACCTAGACCGACTAAAAACACCCAAGGTGCCACGAGGGCGTCCACTGCCATAGCTTGAGTGTCCCCTAACCCGAAACCATATTCCGCAGATCACTTGTTGAGGCGAGATCTCAATATGCCCTAATGAGGCATTCCTCAAAGACCTGTCGCTTCCGTGAAACTTCTCGATGACTACAGTATTTCTCCCAGATGGAGAGCACTTCTGTAGAGGAAATCCATTTCTCCGTCAAGTACATACGGGGCGAAGACTGCTAATATAACGGTAACCAGTCTTTTTGCCCAGCAGAAAACTATTTCAGTTTTTGCCGTTGCCGCTTTGCTCCTTGTTCCGTCCTAGCGACTTACAGACGCCCCTGCTGTCAAGACATCTGACAGAATTAACACGGGTAGATCATGCAGAATATTGATATGGATAAGAGAATACAAAATGGAAGCTGAGTGTCAGTTTGTCTATTGTCTATTGCTTAAAAGAATCTGTTGCTTTAAATGTGATTTTTATATGTGTGCAGAAACTTTGATTTTCAGTATAAACAAGAAGTTAAGGCCAGCTGCGCAGTATCACAAGACTGCGGTTAGCTAGTGTTTTGCAAAATAAGGAATTGTGTTTTGCAGAATAAAGAGAATTTAAATTAGGTGAAAGGTAAAATGTATTTTGATATTAAACAGTCATAATCACAAGATGTTGAGCTAATTAATTGGAAATCCCCCATAAGGGGAGTATATGAATTAATAATATATTCTGATAAATGAATTGTGATTGGTTTATGTATATGATTGGTCTGCAAATTTGATTGGATCATGTAACGCTGTAATGACAAGTATATAAGATGAAATCAATGTGTCAATGTTCAGTTCATGATATTCTTTTATCGTGGGCTCTGTGAATTTCACATGCAATAAATCTACCAAAGAGACTTCATTGTTATTCAATTATTTTGAACGGCTATGTCATTCTGGAGGTCCCACCGAGATCATTCCAACATTGACACACGAAGAAGGAAGGTGGACTGGTACCGGGATACCGGGATCAACCGTGGCCACAGGTAAGAGCTGTTATCTTACTTCTGCTCCATGTGTCCCTGCCTCGGTCCACTGCCTTTGTGTGTTATTGTTGGTTTGTAACTCTTTGAAGTCTTTTTGGAGATTGTGAGTATGGAACCAAATTTAATTTAACTGCATTTTATTACCAGTTACAGTGATTTGTATAAAGTTGTAGTATTGCAATTTCTGATATCATAGTTACAGATCACAAGGGGATCTTTTGTCTGCCATATCTTGCTAAGTTCAGAGTGAAGTCTGAGAGTGATTGTAAGTGTGATTGGCCGAGGCTTCACGCCGGCAGAGTCTGGACAGGGCCCAGGTAGGAGAGAGGCTCCGGTTAAACTCTCCTATACTGGATAGTATCAGGGATACCCACCCACTGTGAAAAGCACCTTGTACACAAGCCAAGCTTAGCAGAGTGTGGAACACGTGTGCCTGTTCAGAGCCGTGGCACCTGACGAGGTGGTGAGGTTTCCTAAGTGGAGTAATATCTCTATAAACAAGGGGAGCGTCCCTGTTTACCATTGTATTGGACATTGAGGCTGGACTTTAAAATAAAGATTAGCCATTACAATGGGTCAAGAGATGTCCACACCGAAGGGCTCTTCTATGTTAGAGATCCCGCACGGCAGTCCAGCAAGTGTGATGTATCAGAGACATGGAAGTGTGGCTGTGAAATTTCTCAGGAAATGGCATACAAAACTACCTGAAATACCTGTGATAGGAACCTTTGATATTCAGAAATGGACAGACTTAAGGGGTAAAATAAGAAAAAGGGAGGAGTGGAAAGCTTACACATTATGGCTGGAGGCATCTAATGTAACCCCGCCACCAGCCTATGTTGCACAAATGTCCTGTCATGTAAATAATGAAGGAACGTTACAATTACAACCAAGGCATGCTTCCCCACGGGTAGTGCAGGCAATGCCAGTAAAGACACTAGAACAAGAAAGCCCAGACCCACTAGAACACATACTCCCAGCAATGATGGCACTGGCTAATGTCCCAAGTGCCCCTCCAGTACAGGAGAAGAAAAAGGTAATAAAGGCGTTAGTAAACCCCAAGACTGGGGAGCATGACACTTACTTGGTGGGGGAGGATGGGATTTGGGTAGCGCAGATGGATTTGTTTGATGGGGATGGCGACTCTGCTGGAATTTATGTTTATGACCCCCTCAGTCAGACATACAAAGCTCAGTATAATAACGAGAGTGGTGAAACTGTCACACACACTTTATGTAAGAACAAACAGGGAAATTTAGTTCCTTATGAAGACAAAGTACCAGCAATGGGAGCGCATTTTGCAGACGTACACCCATCGAACATTGTGGCTTCTGGCACTCGTAGCACATCCACCCAGGACAAACCACTTGCAACTATGCCTCTGAGAGTGGTAACTACAGATCGGGGTGCACAGTAGTCCATACATGTTCCTTGGTCAAAGGCTGAATTACACCAAATTTGCACAGAATTAGCAGATTACAGATCAAAGCCAGCAGAAGTCAAAACCAAACTCCAGCGCTTGTACAAAGTACATCAACTAACACATAGTGACATGGCACAATTATTTACTGCTTTGCTCACAACTGAAGAATACAAGAAAATCGCAGCAGACCTAGGGTGGGATAAATCAACATTTAAGCCTCCCTTAGACGTTGCTAGAGAGGAGCTGGACCAAGAGTGGAAATATTTAATGACAGCTTTTACAGAGCAGTTTCCTTGCCAGCCCAATTGGGGAAAAATAATGATGATTAAACAAGGTCCTACAGAAACAGTTAGAGATTATTGGGGCAGATTTAAAACTGAGGTTCAAAATTATGGAGGCATTGAAGATATATTTAAACAGGATGTGCTTCAGCCCATGTTATCTGTAGCTTTCGCGGAAGGTCTTAAACCTCAGGTAAAAACCCGCTTGACCATCAATGACCCTCTGTGGCGCAAAAAGGGACCAGAGGATCTGGTCACTCTTGCAATATACCATGAGGACAATTTGGTGGTCAAGAAATTGAACACAGAAACCAAGCTTATGAACCTACAGGTCAAAGCTGCACAAGCCACCTGTGACCTAGCTAATAGACCAATTGATTATAGTATGGGTGCCAGGCGATCATCAGACAGATCGCAACTTACTTGTTACAATTGTCAGAGGAAAGGACACTTTGCAAGGGACTGCAGACGCCCTAAGAAACCAAGGCAGTCCCAAGCAAAGAAGGGCACCACAGAAAGTGATGAGGATTTACAATGACAGGATACCGCAGCCCCCGTGAAGACCATGACTGTAATATCTTGTAACTCTCAAGAACCTACTATTGATTTAAAAATTGGAGATTCTAAACATTCTTTCCTAATTGACACGGGTGCTGCACGATCCCTAATAGCGGACAAGGTCACTTTACCTACCACAAACAAAGTTGTACATGCAGTAGGGGTGGCAAACAAAGTAATCCCCTTAAGGGAAACACAAGATGTAAAAGTAACCGTTGGACCCTTAACAAGTGACCACTCCTTCTTGTTAGCAGCTGATGCCCCCACAAATTTACTGGGGAGGGATTTTCTGTGTAAATTGGGGTGCACAGTATTTTGCACTCCAGATGGGGTATACCTACAGGTACCAGATTCCAACAAGGACTTGGTCACCGATGCATTGCTCAGTGACCCTCCTTCAACAGAAAGGGTGGAACTGAATGCCTTGGGTGTACTCCCCCCTGAAGTGTCTGAAATGTTATCAAATATTCCAGACCAGCTGTGGACCACGGGCTCCAACAATGTGGGGAAGATCCTAAATGCCCCACCAATAAGAGTCAAGCTCAAAGCAGGAGCAGTAATTCCCAGTAGACCACAATACCCCTTAAAGCCAGAAGCTGAACAGGGGGTGTTCCCAGTAATCCAAGAATTACTACAACAGGGGGTGTTGGTTAAGACCCAGAGCCAGGCCAACACGCCTATCTTCCCTGTGACAAAGAGCAATGGGCGTGGTTATCGCTTAGTTCAGGACCTAAGGGCAATTAATGCAATCGTTGAACCCCTGCACCCAGTGGTACCAAACCCAGCTACAATATTAATGCAGATCCCCGCAGACAGTACTTATTTTTCAGTGGTTGATCTATGTTCAGCATTTTTCTCCATACCAATACATCCAGACAGTCAGTACCTTTTTGCATTTACCTATAGAGGTAACCAGTACACCTGGACAAGGATGGTGCAAGGTTACCTTAATAGCCCTACAATTTTTAGCCAGTCCCTTGCTGAAAACCTTCAAAAACTCATCCTACCAGGTGGATCTACATTAATTCAGTATGTAGACGATTTGTTACTTTGTTCCCCAGATTTTGAAACATCAATTAAAGACACAGCTGAGCTCTTAAGGTTCCTTGCAACAAATGGACACAAGGTGTCCAAGGACAAATTGCAACTATGTCAAACAAAGGTGTCATATATAGGCCACTGTCTATCTGAAGGCCTCAGACACCTGTCCCCAGATAGGATTGCAGCCATCCAAAGCATAAGGCTGCCCATCAACAAACGGAAGCTAAGGGGTTTCCTAGGAATGGTGGGTTACTGTAGAAACTGGGTACCCAATTACTCACAGCTAACTGCACCCCTGTATGAGCTGACCAAGGCTTCTGTACCAGAGCCCCTCATACATACAGAACAAACGACTATGTCATTTCAACAACTTAAAGATGACCTTACAGCGGCCCCTGCACTGGGCCTGCCTAACTATAAACAAGTATTCTCTCTCTTTTGCCATGAACACCTAGGCCATGCCACAGGTGTCCTTACACAGCTTCATGGGGAAAAGCAAAGACCAGTTGCTTATTACAGTGCCCAATTAGACCCAGTAGCACGTGGCCTTCCTGTTTGCCTGCGAGCCATAGCAGCAGCTGCATTGCTGGTAGACAAGTCAGCAGACATTGTATTGGGCTGTGATCTAAAAGTTTATGTTCCCCATGCCGTAGCAGCCCTGCTTACCTGCCAAAAGACAAGACATGTTACTACAGCACGCCTGACAAAGTGGGAGTTGGCCCTCATTATGCCCACAAACATCACCCTCATTAAGTGCAATATTTTAAACCCTGCAACACTCTTACCGGTAAATGAAACTGATGAGTTTCAGAGAGAGGAATGGGGAGTAGTAGAACAACATGTCCCACATGATTGCTTAAAATATGTTGATGAGCAATCCACCCCTAGGGTGGACCTGGAGGAAACACCACTCCAGAATCCTGATCTGGTTTACTATGTTGATGGTAGCTGCCACAGACAAACAGAAACAGGTGCTACTCAATCAGGATATGCTGTGGTGGATGATACACAAACTGTTTTTTCCTCCCCACTTCCACCACCACACTCAGCCCAATTGGCAGAGCTCAAAGCTTTAACTAAAGCATGTCAACTAGCTGAAGGAAAGACTGTAAATATATATACAGACAGCAGATACGCGTTTGGTGTTACACACGATTTTGGTGAACTGTGGAAACACAGAGACTTCCTAACAGCTACAGGCAATCCAATTGCACATGCAGAGGCAGTAAAAGACTTACTAGATGCTATACAACTGCCCTCACAGATAGCAGTTATTAAATGTCAAGCTCACATGACTGGCCATGATGAAGTTACAAAAGGGAACAGAAGGGCAGATGCTGCAGCAAAAGTGGCAGCCCAACAAAAGGTCATAGTGGAAAAAATTTGTATGGTAACTGATGTATGTATACCAAGTGAGCAAACATTAATTGATATGCAAAAAGTTTGTGATTCACAGGAAAAGACCAAGTGGGAAAGTGCAAAGTGTACCCAAGACAACAAAGGCCTGTGGCACAGCTCTGAAGGTAAGCCTGTTGCCCCTAAATCACTCTTGCCAGCATTGGCACAGATGTCCCATGGACTGACCCATGCAGGTAAGACAGCCATGATAAGTCTAATCAAGACTTATTGGTATGCACCTGGCTTTGCGCCAGTGGCAACCAAGTACTGTGCTTCTTGCATCACCTGCTTGCAGAAGAATGCTGGAAGAGCAGTTAAAACAATACCTTCACACATTCCCCAAACAACTGGTCCTTTCCAAATCCTACAAATTGATTACATTCAGCTTCCAAAGGTTAGGATGCTTCAGTATGTTTTGGTTTGTGTCGACACATTTAGCGGTTGGGTAGAGGGATATGCTGTGGCCAGTGCAACAGCAGCGATTACAGCAAAGAAATTGGTACAAGAATTTGTATGTAGATATGGCATACCATATGTGATATCATCAGATCAAGGTACACATTTTACTGGACTAGTGTTCAAAAAGATGTGCCAGCTTCTTGGCATTAAACAACAGCTACACACCGCGTACCATCCGGAATCGAGCGGTAAGGTGGAACGTTATAACGGGACCATTAAAAATAAGCTGGCCAAAATATGTAAAGAAACCAGCTTGCAGTGGCCAGAAGCTTTGCCATTAGTGTTGCACTCGATCAGAACAACACCAAGGGGGGAGTTAAACATTTCTCCATATGAAATACTGTTTGGAAAATTGCCCAATGTTGCTATTGCACCCGCATATGAACTCAGCAAAACAAATGATTTAACTGTGAACTATCTTATTTCATTAAGCAACCAGCTAAAGAAGATCCAAGCTACTGTGACCAGCACACAACCAGCTCCTGCGGAAGGTGCTTGTCATAATCTACAACCTGGTGATGAGGTGATGGTCAGAAATTTCCTGAGATCGGGCTCGCTAACAGACCGGTGGGAAGGACCTTATCAAGTCTTGTTGACAACCCCAACTGCTGTTAAGATAAAGGAGAAGACGTCGTGGATCCACTCCACCCATTGCAGAAAAGTCACGCCTCCTGAGACAGCACACGTGGAAGATATTCTCCAAGACTCCTCTACACTTCACCAGTAAAGCCAGCAAGTGAGTGGTTCGGGCATAATAATCCCTTGAGCCACTTGCCAACGCAGTATCTCTGTGGAGGGTACATAACTCCTAGAAGAGTACTGTGAAGATCAAAGACAACAAAGACAATGCTAAACAGGATGATGCTGATAGGCCAAAGGCCAGACCGTGGACTATGGGGGTGCATTCTCTCATTGGCATGTCTGATTACAATCATACTCATTGTGCTTGAGTGTTGTATATACATTCCAGGGTCTGTTAACAATGTGACCAGTCAAACAGGTAATGTAACACTTTACAATGAAATGTTATCCAAGAAACGTGTGTGTAGGGCCTTACAAAAGAATGATTATGGAGGAGAATTTACAGGTAATTCCATGATAGCAATGCACAGTAAAATGGCAAAGGCTCTCAACACAAGCAAATGTTGGCTTTGTACTCACCTACCCATCAGTGTAGAGGCAGGCATACCCCTCCTGGCTCATTACATAAGCACAGCTGACATGATAGACAGAGATTGGTCCTGCCATAGACGAAAGAATGGTAGTCACAGTTGTGCCAATAAGATGCCTAAAGTACAGTATATAGTAGACTTCCCATATTTGGATGTTTCAAGCAGAGGTCTGCTGCATTCACCCGCTCTACAAGTAACCGCAGCCACAGGGAGGCCTGAATTTTGTTTAAGTGTCAATTCAAAGCCAGGCAACTACAAGTTAAAAAGAAAGAAAACTATATTCAGGGCAAAAAGACAAAACCTGGGATATACTAACTGTACTGGAGCCACATTTGTAGTTCAAAGTTCAAAAAAGTGTACACTAAAAACCCTCAAACACTGTTGGAACTCAATAAATACAAGTGGAGTGCTAACACCTAATGACACCCTAGACCAGTTACTGCACGATGGGTGTACTCTTGATAACAGCACGTGTAGAGATGTCAATGGCAATAACACTGGGTATTTTATGATATACATAGGACTCATTTACACTAAAGTACTTGGAATGCCTCTGCCTAAGGGTATGTATTGGGTTTGTGGTAAATGGGCATATTCATGGATTCCTTTAGGTGCCAAAGGACAATGTGTGCTCTCCTATGTAGTCCCCTTAGTGAGAGCCACTACTAAGCTGGATCAATACCCAAGAAATATCCCTGTAGACCATGATTTAGTGTCAAGTGATTTTACATATTTGAGACATCATAGCAAAAGAGAAGTGAAGAAAGGGGATGTATCTTTCAGATTCTCCGATGGTGAACGTACGGCTGGAACTTTGTTTCCTCTGTCCACTATCTATTTTGTGGAAAAAGCTGTGTCCCAGACCTTAACGGTACTAGATCAGATGGTAGGGGAATTGGTAGTTTCAATCAATCAGACAGTGGAAGAGCTGGCTCAAGTAAGGAAAGTGGCTTTACAGAATAGGATGGCACTGGATCAGTTGTTGGCAGCAGAAGGGGGCACGTGTGCAGTGGTAGGACAAGAATGTTGTACTTATATTGAAGATCACAGAGCTGAAATAGGTGCTCACCTGAGCAAAGTGGGAGAATTGCAGCAGGAAATGAGAAAGTTAGGTGCTAGTGAAGGTTGGGATCCACTTGGATGGCTAGGAGGAGGCATTGCAAAGCTTTTCTCTGGAATATTGCAGTATATTGTGTTTGCTGCCCTGATTGTAGGAATCATATATCTTACCATCAAGTGTGGACCAGTAGTCTGTGTACAATGTGGTAAAGGATTTAAAAGGTTGAAAGTGCACCATGAAATGACCATTGTGGTGGTAGATGATGAGGTTCCACTAGAACAGGTGACTCAGGGAACTAGTCAGGGGCAGCAGGAAAGACAGGTGGTGTATGCTGATATGAGCAAGTCTTATGAAAGTTTACGACTCCAGGAACCTGAGCCCGTATACCAGGCTTTAGAGGAGGATCAGGCAGGTAGGGAAAATACACAGCTTGTTAATTTCACTTATGGACTGGATAACAGGGTAGAAATTAATCAGGATGAGTATGTTAGACATGAAATGCAGGCGAGTTTCACCTAACTGTGTCAAAACCCTCTTAGCCAACACTAGAAGGTTTCTATGAAAAGAACAGGGATTCCCGTCCGGTGCGGTGAGCATTGGCGCCAGGCCCATCCCCGTGAACCCACCTTTTCCCTATGTTATGCGTCTACCTAAACCCTCATTAGAAATTGTGAAACTGAACCTTCTGATTTGTGTATTAGAATGCCAAGTATATTGGCAGAGAGAGGAATGATATGGATAAGTGAATACAAAATGGAAGCTGAGTGTCAGTTTGTCTATTGTCTATTGCTTAAAAGAATCTGTTGCTTTAAATGTGATTTTTATATGTGTGCAGAAACTTTGATTTTCAGTATAAACAAGAAGTTAAGGCCAGCTGCGCAGTATCACAAGACTGCGGTTAGCTAGTGTTTTGCAAAATAAGGAATTGTGTTTTGCAGAATAAAGAGAATTTAAATTAGGTGAAAGGTAAAATGTATTTTGATATTAAACAGTCATAATCACAAGATGTTGAGCTAATTAATTGGAAATCCCCCATAAGGGGAGTATATGAATTAATAATATATTCTGATAAATGAATTGTGATTGGTTTATGTATATGATTGGTCTGCAAATTTGATTGGATCATGTAACGCTGTAATGACAAGTATATAAGATGAAATCAATGTGTCAATGTTCAGTTCATGATATTCTTTTATCGTGGGCTCTGTGAATTTCACATGCAATAAATCTACCAAAGAGACTTCATTGTTATTCAATTATTTTGAACGGCTATGTCAATATGTTCGTTGAAAACAACTCTTAATGCTAGAGATGAGCGGGTTCGGTTCCTCGGAATCCAAACCCGCCCGAACTTCAGCTTTTTTTACACGGATCCGAGCGACTCGGATCTTCCCGCCTTGCTCGGTTAACCCGAGCGCACCCGAACGTCATCATGACGCTGTCGGATTCTCGCGAGGCTCGGATTCTATCGCGAGACTCGGATTCTATATAAGGAGCCGCGCGTCGCCGCCATTTTACACGTGCATTGAGATTCATAGGGAGAGGACGTGGCTGGCGTCCTCTCCGTTTAGAGAATAGATAGGAGAGTGAGAGTGAGACAGTGACACTTCATTTACTGGAGCTTAGGAGGAGTACTCAGACAGAGAGTGCAGAATTTTGCTGATAGTATTAGTTAGTTATACTAGTGACAGAGTGAGACAGTGACACTTCATTTACTGGAGCTTAGGAGGAGTACTCAGACAGAGAGTGCAGAATTTTGCTGATAGTATTAGTTAGTTATACTAGTGACTGACCAGTGACCACCAGTGCAGTTTTATATTATTTAATATAATCCGTTCTCTGCCTGAAAAAACGATACACAGTGACTCAGTCACATACCATATCTGTGCTCAGCCCAGTGTGCTGCTGCATCATCTATGTATAATATCTGACTGTGCTCACACAGCTTAATTGTGGGGGAGACTGGGGAGCAGTTAGGTTATAGCAGGAGCCAGGAGTACATATTAAAATTAAACAGTGCACACTTTTTTTCTGCAGGAGTGCCACTGCCAGTGTGACTGACCAGTGACCTGACCACCAGTATATAGTATACTATATTGTATTGTGAATGTCTGCCTGTAAAAGTTAAACACACGTCGTGTGACTTGTGTGGTGTTTTTTTATTCTATAAAATAAAAAACTCATTCTGCTGACAGACAGTGTCCAGCAGGTCCGTCATTATATAATATATACCTGTCCGGCTGCAGTAGTGATATATATATATTTTTTATATCATTATTTATCATCCAGTCGCAGCAGACACAGTACGGTAGTTCACGGCTGTAGCTACCTCTGTGTCGGCACTCGGCAGTCCATCCATAATTGTATACCACCTACCCGTGGTTTTTTTTTTCTTTCTTCTTTATACATACTACATCTCATTATTATCCAGTCTATATTAGCAGCAGACACAGTACAGTACGGTAGTCCACGGCTGTAGCTACCTCTGTGTCGGCACTCGGCAGTCCGTCCATAATTGTATACCACCTACCCGTGTTTTTTTTTTTCTTCTTTATACATACTACATCTCATTATCAACCAGTTGTCAAAGTCAGAAAAATATCACTATGCACACTGCCATATTTGCACCTCATACATGTCCGCGCTGCGCATGCGAGCGCTCTCCCGTGCGTGCGCATACCCGCTGTTACGTGCACCCGCAGGCGCACTGTATGCGCATTTACGGTAGAGTTTCTGTGTGCCCAGCGTGCGACTCAATCGTTACATAATTCAACCATATAATGTATTTTATAAGTTAATATCCCCCTGAGTCCAACAGGTATCAGTGGGTCTCAAATGGCTCTTTGACCTTAGAGATCCCCCAAACAATAGTTTGCATGTTGTGAGGGCTTCACATGGTGTTATGCATAGGTAAGCACAGGAATAGTAATTGAAGATTAATTGTATTCCAAATCAGTATCTTTCCCGCAGACGGAGTACAATAGCCTTTAATTACACTGAGCTTTGAGACTCAATGAGGAGGGCCAACACCTGTGTTTACCAATGGGTTAGGATTTGTCTCCAGAAGAATGATTGCTGAGATGTCATTGTCTCAACTGAGAGTAGACAGTGAGATAGTATTCGCCAAACAATAGCTTCCCACAAGACAGGAATGTGTTGGTCATCACCCATTGTTTTGCATAACCAAGGCCACTGATGCAGCTGGCTCACATGCTGTGAGGGACACACACACACCTTGTTGTTGACACCCCCCCAGAGCTGGAATGAGGGTATGATATACCCACTAGAGATCACAGGGCTCACTCACTCACTCACACAGCTACCTGGCACCCAGCAGCATGGAGGCTACATCCCCAGGACTGACCTACAAACTAAAGGCTAAGTATTGAATTCACATGGCTAGATAAGGAAATCTAGATAGATTGCTTTAAGGTCAATGGTGCTGGATTAAATAGGATATTGTAACTTGGTTGTGTGATTGTTGGGTGTTTGTGTTGACACTCTGTGAAGTCTGTGATGAATTGGAACAGTAGACAATCTGTAGCATAGTATTTGTGGTATTTGTTTGCCTATGGTGATTTAAAATAGATTGTGCTGGTTAGTTATAATATATCTTGTTAATCATAAATACCACCATGCAGTTACGTTTGGGCATGTGCTTGTGGCAGTGGCGGGCTGAGATGTGTGGTTACATTGTGATCTGGTCTTGTGATGAATATGCTCTGGTTATTGAGATACTGAAGTTGTTTGGAATGTGAAAGTGAATAAGATGGTTCTAGGAAGTTGGATTGAAATTGTGAAAGGTGATTTAGATGGTTTGGAATTGTAAAATCAGAACATATGCATTGTTCTGAGGCTTGGACAGTTTGGAATAAAATGGAGTCTTGTGTCTTCTGCTATGTGATTGTGGGGTAGCAGAGAGTGCCATGTGTTTGGACCTGCAAATCTAAAATGGCTGCTGCCGGGTATTTTCCCCTCCCCCTTTCAACCATGTGGTGCAGTCTTTGGAATCATGGGAGCTTTAATAAAATGGAGTCTAGCTTCTGTCCCATGCGGTATTGTAGGGTTGTGTATATAGGGACTGCCAGTATGGGTAAGGTCAAGTATTTTCTCCACAAAGATTCTCAGCATTGAATAACTGCGCAGCGATTGTTCCTCACATGTGTAAGCTTCGCTGCAACCATATTGATCTTCTTGTTATTGTGAGCCAATCTCTCTCTCTCTCTCTTCTCCTCTTTCTCTCTTATTTTCTCTTAAATAGTAATTGTATTATATTTCCTGTGTAGTTATCTGGTTAGGTAGTCTATGTTATATTGTAGTGTATGATTTGTATTTGTATTAATTCTTTTGCAAGTATATCATTCATAATATATATATTAGGCGTTGGACCCTGAGCACGGTATCTGTGTATTTCTTATAGTGTTAAGTATTCTCAGAGCGTCGGTGACGCTAGAACAGCTTTAAAGGTAATAAGGTTATACTGTGTTGCATTTACACTCTACCACTACACAGAGGTTTACAGTATAAGTACATTCCTTAAGGTATAGTTAAGGGAGTACCCTTGCGGTACTTTTTGCGCCAATTGCGTACTGTGTTCTTTAACCTTTAACGTGTTTTTAATAAGATAAATATTTAGCTTTGTTAGATGGGGGCTCTGGTCCGGGATATCACGATCTTAATGATGCACTGTACATTACAAACGCGGCTGTAATTGACCGGCTAATGATGGACATCTCGCAAAATGCTGGAAAAAAAAAAAAAAAAAAACATCCACGTTAATGTATTGTGGTATCAGTAAGACGCTGATAGGAAATTTTAAGGGACAAGGTGTTTCTCATAATATTTAAGATGCTAAAATGTATTTTTATTGTCGCAAAACCAGGTTCAAATGGATCATATCGTGTTTGATTAAGATTAGATTGTTTATCTGTTTAAGTAGGTTTAAAAGTACATTTAAAAGTTACTTTGGGAGCTAGCATGGTGATTTTCTTTATGGCAGGAGAGGCCGCATGGTCTGTCCACCATTTTGTGTGACCCTCATGGAGGTGGAAGGGGGAGGAGCAGCGGCCATTTTGGGAAGGTCAAAAATTTTTTTTTTTTGAACGGCTGATTTTCAGTTGACTCAGGAAATAATCAGCCATCCATTGTCAAAAAGAAATCATCATTTAATGAGTTTTTTAATGCATTTATTTAATCTATATCATAGTCAATCATAAGTAATAGTGATTGGTACTTATATGTAAAATCTATATGCGTGTGCTTACATCAATGTATGTTATTAGATTAAATTTAGAATTGCATTTTCATCTGTGTACTTTCACATATCTCACCTTCCTGTTTGCCATTTGAATTGATAAACGTGCTAAGAGAGATTTGTCGCTATTTAAATAGTTAAAGTGTAAAAGTAATACATTAAGGGGTAAATTGTAAGACACACGCACAGCTTTACCTGAGATACAAGGAAAGACCTGTGTGGTGCTTGGTAGATGATTACAGTTAAAGATCATCTACATTGATAAACGTGCTAATTGTATTTTTGTGGCCAGCGTACACGTGTCTCTAACAAAAGACTGAGACTCGCGAACGCAACACAAAGGCCGACGCACGCAGCGTATATTACGCAACGGAGCGTACGGGTACGCCCACGTAACTCAAATCACAAGTGTTAATTTTTTTCAACGCGATAAATAGCGCAACGCGGTAAATAACGCAAGGCGATAAATCGCGCAAATCTATTCTAACATTCGAAATTTAAATTAACAGATCCTTCTCCTAATTGGTAACACATCTGGTCTAAAGAGAAATTTCTGCGCAGAAATAGAAATAGAAACAAAAGTGTATATGTGGTGAGTGAGTGTTTGTTTTTACAATTTTTGAGGTTGAACCACAAGAAAAGTCGAGTTCTCGTGAGGTACATGCGTGTAAGTGACGTACATGGTGGCTAGGGAGGCATCCCTGGTTAAAACATACAATTTGAGCATTAGACTGTAACAGACCAGGAGGTCATAGCAGACCAACAGGTTCAGGTACAGCAGACAAGGAAGTCCGCTATACAGTCCACAGGCACAACACCAAGAAAGGGTTGGTGCAACACCCATATAGGCCATACAAGCTCTGGCTGAAGGAATTCGCAGCCGCAATTTTCGATTCCACTGGTCGCTCCGTACATAAGATTAGTTGCTTATGTGCTGAACGATTGGACCGCACGTAATTGTGTACATTAGTAAACCTGACCGGTACTATTTGTGTACGAAGGTCATAAACGCTATTTGTACATTCTAACGTGATTTGTGTAATTTTTTTTATTTTAAGGAAGGTTCGCTGCTCACTCAGGAACTATCCAACAACCAATAGTTACTGGAAAGAGTAAGTGTTCTTCGGATCACCCTCACAGGTTCCAGTAA
This sequence comes from Pseudophryne corroboree, assembly GCF_028390025.1. NCBI lineage: Eukaryota > Metazoa > Chordata > Amphibia > Anura > Myobatrachidae > Pseudophryne > Pseudophryne corroboree. The sequence goes on from NC_086449.1 coordinate 162,427,879, forward strand.
ATAGAGGTTCAGGTCGCAGGGGCCCTGGGTCGAGTACGCCAGCACCATACGGGTTTGATCAGGTCGTATTGGTCGGCGTGGGCGAGTGAGTGGGGTACTCGGTAAACCGCCACCGTCAGCCTATTTGGAAACATTTTGGTTTGCGTAAGGGTTGGCTGAATAAAGCAACACCTTCGAACTATGGGGGCCACTTGTTCAGGTAGGGGGCGATCAACCTCGGTTCGGGTTGATTCAGTGAACCGACCAGTCGGGTCGGCAAGGTATGTAATGTGTGAGAAATACGGAAGTCACACAGAAGCTTTATGTGATGAATGGGAGAGAATGACAGTACATGACGGGGAGAAATTCCCAAGAGTAGGTAGCTTCAGCACAGAAGTGTTAACGAATTTAAGGAGAAGGATATGTCTCATTAAATCAGCAAAGAGACGAATCAAGCATTATGATTGTTTGCAGTTATGGCAACAGGAAAGTGAAATGCAAAGAAATGTAACTTACATACCTAACTTTCATCTTGAGAGGAGAGACATGGCAATGGAGAGGATTATGGTTGCAGAGAAATGGCACAATGTTGTATGATAAAAATGCACTTAGTAACTGTATTAAGAACGAAAGTAACAAATGTAATAATGTTTATAAAAATAAATGTATAAAAATCACAAATGTTAACCTGTGCAAGTCGCACCCCATGTTAAACTTCCCTCAGGATTACCAACAAGAAAGTGAGCCCAGAACGATGTCGGCATCTCTTCCAGCAGCCAGCCTACAAGACATCCAGGTGGACGCGACCAAATTGGTAAAGGCAATAATCAAACCCCTTAACGGAGGGTCAGGTGAGGTCGTGTCCACAGGTACGTACAATGTTTTATATCACGCACAAACAAATGTACCCCATATTGTACGACCAAAACAAGGTGATGTAATTGAGTTTAGTCCTGTCAGGGTGATCACAGTCCCCAATGGGAAGACTGACGATCAGGGAATCATTCCCGTCAAGGACAGTGCAATGCGCCATCCCTGGTCCCGGACAGAATTGAGATCAATCATGTCTGATTTCCCAGATCCTAGGAAAGATCTAAGTGTATGATCAAAGATTCACAGAAGGTATATCAACGCCCTAGACAACGACATAACCATGATATCCAAGGAAGCAGGGAAGCACAGGGAAAGCGGTTGATGGCGATGAGCATCCGAGCGTTTGAGGAGGCATCAAATCAACCAAAACCTCAGGTCATTGACACTTGGAGGAAACCCAGGGTTTGTTATCATTGTAGAAGAGAAGGGCATTATGCCAGTAACTGCAACAGCCCACATAAAGTCAGACCCCCTAGACATGAAAATGAGCAAAAGTTAGGACACACCAAGTTATAAACAGGGATCATATAGGAAGAATTTTGGGCCACACCCATAATATATAGTCAGGAAAGGTGATCATTAGGACTGATGGTAAGCCTGAGGTAACGGTTAATAAATTGGGAGGTCATTCCCTGAAGACACAGGAATGACCGGGTGAAACGTTGTAAATGTATCTGTGAAATGTTTTCTTTTTCTCTCTCCCCACCTCTGACGATTATTGGTAGGATTCAAACATTGCATATATACTTGGTCTTTGCAGAAGTCTACCAAACCCCAGCATGACCTATCCGCACCAATGTATTCTGGCCAGATACAGACAATGGAATATGGAAGTGCTGGGGGGAGGGACTGCGCAAGGAAACCATGGGACATGTAGATATGACAGCCTGATGATCTGACAATGTTTTAGAAAATGTTTATGTTTGAAAAATGTTTCTTTTTTTTCTGTTGTTTATTGATGTGTTATGTTATATATGCATATAAATTGTTCTCTCTCTCTTTTTTTTTTTTTTTTTTTGTTTCCTCTCTCTTCTCACTCATGTTTTCATGTTTAAAAGATGGTATGTCACACATCAGTTAGACAAATGGTAATGCAAGATTTTTGCTCCTTACAGAGAGATCGCTGATTTGGAAGGAATATTGCATCATCGGAATGTTCGTTTGGAAGACTGAGAGACAGCACCTTTGAGATGACAGCAGAACAAGAAGAACAACAAGACTAGAGAACTTAATTATCGTGACAAGTTTCTCTCCCCCTCAAACTGTTTTCCTGTACTCCCATTACAAATTTCTTCTTTTCTCCTCCTGTAAGATGGACTTGCCCCAAGAGACTGTGACCCGGATTTTCCTGTTGACCATGATGTTAACCAGAACAGTCTGTTCCGGCGAGAGTACCAGTGAGGTCGAGAAAGGATCCAGAAAGGTTCCGATGACTGAGACGGAGGTGTAAATTTCCAATAGCAACACAACCACCAAGCAAAGGCGAGTACCGGAAACAATCTAGCAGCCATGTTATTTGTAAACATTGTGAAGGATTGTTAGTTGAAGAAAACTGTATCTGTAGGCTCTGTGACAACGTAGTGGAGGATGGGTGCATTAAGAAATGCCAATCCAGTTTTAATATCCATATGGACCGGCATCCATTGAGTGACTATCACTCCTTAGTGGGTAGTGTGTTAAATAAAACAGATTGTTGGGTATGCTCTCAAGTACCTCAAGGTCATAGCAAACCAGGGCTAGTACCATTTCCTTTAACGTTAGGGGAGGTACTTGAGTTAAGTGGTGGGAGACCGGTGGACAGGAGGTTTAATATCTCCAGCCCTCCTAGTTTGAAGCTCCACCAATACCATGTGGATAGGTCCCTATTATGTTTTAACATCTCCAATCCCCGAAAGCCGGGAAATTGGGAAGTGTCATGGAGTAACCAAACCATGACCTTTTCGCATAGAGCAGATAGAATGCCCACAGATACAGAGCTTATACGCCACATAGCCAGTAGAGGAAAATCTTTCCGATATAGGTATACCCTAGGAAATAGGATCACGAGAGTTGGAGAGGTATCACTAGGATACAGTGCACAGATCGTACAAACTGATAGGTGTACTGAATAGATGGGAGAATTATGGTTAGGAGAGTTCACATGGAAAACGTGTAACATGGTAATGACATATTCAGTCCCATATGTTCTCCCCGATGATGCATATTTCACATGCGGGAGAAAGGCGTATGAGCGGCTTGCCCCAAACTCAGAAGGATTGTGTTATATTGGAAAAGTACTACCTGAGGTAATGAGTCTAAGGAGTGGGGAAATTGTAATTCCAATGGATTTGATTTATGACCCAACGGTAGAAACAATGATGTGATGAAAATGCGATTATACGGTCCGTTTCTTTCACCTGTTTTTCCGGTTTCTCCTAGGTAAAAAGACCCACTTTTGACGAGGAGTTTGATGATCCTGTATACAGACAACGGATGGATTAAAGAAGAAGTTTTGACAACCTTATACCCAGAGATTTGATGAACTTTGCCATAGATCCCCAGTTTCCCTAGAAATTTTAAAATTACGCTAGCCCAACATTTTTGTAAATCTATGGACATTGACAAAGCTTTTTGCTCGCACCTAATGGGCAAAAGCACAAAGAAGACTGCATTCAACAGACACCGAACAAGACCTCAATCGACGAATGTTCATTAACCTGACATAGAATACCACTGCATTTACCGTAATTATGTCTTATCTTCATCTCTACAACCCTCAGGTAATTATACACATAGTCGATAGGGAATACAGGCACAGATATCAGCAATCACATATTCCCCATGTATCATCAACTAAAATGTGCTCCCCCATTTTGTTACAACCACAGCCGAAAAGAGCTCGGTAAAGTTTGACAGCCCATCCACAGACCCGTACCACGGGATAAGAAGGAATTCAAATGTATACTTCGCAATACCTCGAAGCTTGATTTAAAACACGTACGGCACGATGATACATGACCCCCCAAACATGGATTCATACACACATGCTTTTGCTATCTCACTAGGTCATACCCTTTTCACACCTTCTCTTTCTCCTCCCCAACCCAACCATGGAAATGTATTTACACTTGACATATATTTTTCTCCTTTTGAAATGTTTTAGGAAGTGGCAGTTATTGTTGACTGCCAAATAGTGGACTGTCAAAGTCAGAAAAATATCACTATGCACACTGCCATATTTGCACCTCATACATGTCCGCGCTGCGCATGCGAGCGCTCTCCCGTGCGTGCGCATACCCGCTGTTACGTGCACCCGCAGGCGCACTGTATGCGCATTTACGGTAGAGTTTCTGTGTGCCCAGCGTGCGACTCAATCGTTACATAATTCAACCATATAATGTATTTTATAAGTTAATATCCCCCTGAGTCCAACAGGTATCAGTGGGTCTCAAATGGCTCTTTGACCTTAGAGATCCCCCAAACAATAGTTTGCATGTTGTGAGGGCTTCACATGGTGTTATGCATAGGTAAGCACAGGAATAGTAATTGAAGATTAATTGTATTCCAAATCAGTATCTTTCCCGCAGACGGAGTACAATAGCCTTTAATTACACTGAGCTTTGAGACTCAATGAGGAGGGCAAACACCTGTGTTTACCAATGGGTTAGGATTTGTCTCCAGAAGAATGATTGCTGAGATGTCATTGTCTCAACTGAGAGTAGACAGTGAGATAGTATTCGCCAAACAATAGCTTCCCACAAGACAGGAATGTGTTGGTCATCACCCATTGTTTTGCATAACCAAGGCCACTGATGCAGCTGGCTCACATGCTGTGAGGGACACACACACACCTTGTTGTTGACACCCCCCCAGAGCTGGAATGAGGGTATGATATACCCACTAGAGATCACAGGGCTCACTCACTCACTCACACAGCTACCTGGCACCCAGCAGCATGGAGGCTACATCCCCAGGACTGACCTACAAACTAAAGGCTAAGTATTGAATTCACATGGCTAGATAAGGAAATCTAGATAGATTGCTTTAAGGTCAATGGTGCTGGATTAAATAGGATATTGTAACTTGGTTGTGTGATTGTTGGGTGTTTGTGTTGACACTCTGTGAAGTCTGTGATGAATTGGAACAGTAGACAATCTGTAGCATAGTATTTGTGGTATTTGTTTGCCTATGGTGATTAAAAATAGATTGTGCTGGTTAGTTATAATATATCTTGTTAATCATAAATACCACCATGCAGTTACGTTTGGGCATGTGCTTGTGGCAGTGGCGGGCTGAGATGTGTGGTTACATTGTGATCTGGTCTTGTGATGAATATGCTCTGGTTATTGAGATACTGAAGTTGTTTGGAATGTGAAAGTGAATAAGATGGTTCTAGGAAGTTGGATTGAAATTGTGAAAGGTGATTTAGATGGTTTGGAATTGTAAAATCAGAACATATGCATTGTTCTGAGGCTTGGACAGTTTGGAATAAAATGGAGTCTTGTGTCTTCTGCTATGTGATTGTGGGGTAGCAGAGAGTGCCATGTGTTTGGACCTGCAAATCTAAAATGGCTGCTGCCGGGTATTTTCCCCTCCCCCTTTCAACCATGTGGTGCAGTCTTTGGAATCATGGGAGCTTTAATAAAATGGAGTCTAGCTTCTGTCCCATGCGGTATTGTAGGGTTGTGTATATAGGGACTGCCAGTATGGGTAAGGTCAAGTATTTTCTCCACAAAGATTCTCAGCATTGAATAACTGCGCAGCGATTGTTCCTCACATGTGTAAGCTTCGCTGCAACCATATTGATCTTCTTGTTATTGTGAGCCAATCTCTCTCTCTCTCTCTCTCTTCTCCTCTTTCTCTCTTATTTTCTCTTAAATAGTAATTGTATTATATTTCCTGTGTAGTTATCTGGTTAGGTAGTCTATGTTATATTGTAGTGTATGATTTGTATTTGTATTAATTCTTTTGCAAGTATATCATTCATAATATATATATTAGGCGTTGGACCCTGAGCACGGTATCTGTGTATTTCTTATAGTGTTAAGTATTCTCAGAGCGTCGGTGACGCTAGAACAGCTTTAAAGGTAATAAGGTTATACTGTGTTGCATTTACACTCTACCACTACACAGAGGTTTACAGTATAAGTACATTCCTTAAGGTATAGTTAAGGGAGTACCCTTGCGGTACTTTTTGCGCCAATTGCGTACTGTGTTCTTTAACCTTTAACGTGTTTTTAATAAGATAAATATTTAGCTTTGTTACAGTCTATATTAGCAGCAGACACAGTACGGTAGTCCACGGCTGTAGCTACCTCTGTGTCGGCACTCGGCAGTCCATCCATAATTGTATACCACCTACCCGTGGTTTTTTTTTCTTTCTTCTTTATACATACTACATCTCATTATCATCCAGTCTATATTAGCAGCAGACACAGTACAGTACGGTAGTCCACGGCTGTAGCTACCTCTGTGTCGGCACTCGGCAGTCCATCCATAATTGTATACCACCTACCCGTGGTTTTTTTTTCTTTCTTCTTTATACATACTACATCTCATTATCATCCAGTCTATATTAGCAGCAGACACAGTACGGTAGTCCACGGCTGTAGCTACCTCTGTGTCGGCACTCGGCAGTCCATCCATAATTGTATACCACCTACCCGTGGTTTTTTTTTCTTTCTTCTTTATACATACTACATCTCATTATCATCCAGTCTATATTAGCAGCAGACACAGTACAGTACGGTAGTCCACGGCTGTAGCTACCTCTGTGTCGGCACTCGGCAGTCCATCCATAATTGTATACCACCTACCCGTGGTTTTTTTTTCTTTCTTCTTTATACATACTACATCTCATTATCATCCAGTCTATATTAGCAGCAGACACAGTACAGTACGGTAGTCCACGGCTGTAGCTACCTCTGTGTCGGCACTCGGCAGTCCATCCATAATTGTATACCACCTACCCGTGTTTTTTTTTTCTTTCTTCTTTATACATACTACATCTCATTATCATCCAGTCTATGGCCCTCATTCCGAGTTGATCGCTCGCAAGGCGATTTTAGCAGAGTTGCTAACGCTAAGCCGCCGCCTACTGGGAGTGAATCTTAGCATCTTAAAATTGCGACCGAAGTAATCGCAATATTGCGATTACACACCTCGTAGCAGTTTCTGAGTAGCTCCAGACTTACTGGGCATCTGCGATCAGTTCAGTGCTTGTCGTTCCTGGTTTGACGTCACAAACACACCCAGCGTTCGCCCAGACACTCCTCCGTTTCTCCGGCCACTCCTGCGTTTTTTCCGGAAACGGTAGCGTTTTTTCCCACACGCCCATAAAACGGCCTGTTTCCGCCCAGTAACACCCATTTCCTGTCAATCACATTACGATCGCCAGAACGATGAAAAAGCCGTGAGTAAAATTACTAAGTGCATAGCAAATTTACTTGGCGCAGTCGCAGTGCGAACATTGCGCATGCGCACTAAGCGGAAAATCGCTGCGATGCGATGAAATTTACAGAGCGAACAACTCGGAATGAGGGCCCATATTAGCAGCAGACACAGTACGGTAGTCCACGGCTGTAGCTACCTCTGTGTCGGCACTCGGCAGTCCATCCATAATTGTATACCACCTACCCGTGGTTTTTTTTTCTTTCTTCTTTATACATACTACATCTCATTATCATCCAGTCTATATTAGCAGCAGACACAGTACAGTACGGTAGTCCACGGCTGTAGCTACCTCTGTGTCGGCACTCGGCAGTCCGTCCATAATTGTATACCACCTACCCGTGGTTTTTTTTTTCTTTCTTCTTTATACATACTACATCTCATTATCATCCAGTCTATATTAGCAGCAGACACAGTACAGTACGGTAGTCCACGGCTGTAGCTACCTCTGTGTCGGCACTCGGCAGTCCATCCATAATTGTATACCACCTACCCGTGTTTTTTTTTTCTTTCTTCTTTATACATACATACTACATCTCATTATCATCCAGTCTATATTAGCAGCAGACACAGTACAGTACAATAGTCCACGGCTGTAGCTACCTCTGTGTCGGCACTCGGCAGTCCATCCATAATTGTATACTAGTATCCATCCATCTCCATTGTTTACCTGAGGTGCCTTTTAGTTGTGCCTATTAAAATATGGAGAACAAAAATGTTGAGGTTCCAAAATTAGGGAAAGATCAAGATCCACTTCCACCTCGTGCTGAAGCTGCTGCCACTAGTCATGGCCGAGACGATGAAATGCCAGCAACGTCGTCTGCCAAGGCCGATGCCCAATGTCATAGTACAGAGCATGTCAAATCCAAAACACCAAATATCAGTAAAAAAAGGACTCCAAAACCTAAAATAAAATTGTCGGAGGAGAAGCGTAAACTTGCCAATATGCCATTTACCACACGGAGTGGCAAGGAACGGCTGAGGCCCTGGCCTATGTTCATGGCTAGTGGTTCAGCTTCACATGAGGATGGAAGCACTCAGCCTCTCGCTAGAAAACTGAAAAGACTCAAGCTGGCAAAAGCACCGCAAAGAACTGTGCGTTCTTCGAAATCCCAAATCCACAAGGAGAGTCCAATTGTGTCGGTTGCGATGCCTGACCTTCCCAACACTGGACGTGAAGAGCATGCGCCTTCCACCATTTGCACGCCCCCTGCAAGTGCTGGAAGGAGCACCCGCAGTCCAGTTCCTGATAGTCAGATTGAAGATGTCAGTGTTGAAGTACACCAGGATAAGGAGGATATGGGTGTTGCTGGCGCTGGGGAGGAAATTGACCAGGAGGATTCTGATGGTGAGGTGGTTTGTTTAAGTCAGGCACCCGGGGAGACACCTGTTGTCCGTGGGAGGAATATGGCCGTTGACATGCCTGGTGAAAATACCAAAAAAATCAGCTCTTCGGTGTGGAAGTATTTCACCAGAAATGCGGACAACATTTGTCAAGCCGTGTGTTCCCTTTGTCAAGCTGTAATAAGTAGGGGTAAGGACGTTAACCACCTCGGAACATCCTCCCTTATACGTCACCTGCAGCGCATTCATAATAAGTCAGTGACAAGTTCAAAAACTTTGGGCGACAGCGGAAGCAGTCCACTGACCAGTAAATCCCTTCCTCTTGTAACCAAGCTCACGCAAACCACCCCACCAACTCCCTCAGTGTCAATTTCCTCCTTCCCCAGGAATGCCAATAGTCCTGCAGGCCATGTCACTGGCAATTCTGACGAGTCCTCTCCTGCCTGGGATTCCTCCGATGCATCCTTGCGTGTAACGCCTACTGCTGCTGGCGCTGCTGTTGTTGCTGCTGGGAGTCGATGGTCATCCCAGAGGGGAAGTCGTAAGCCCACTTGTACTACTTCCAGTAAGCAATTGACTGTCCAACAGTCCTTTGCGAGGAAGATGAAATATCACAGCAGTCATCCTGCTGCAAAGCGGATAACTGAGGCCTTGACAACTATGTTGGTGTTAGACGTGCGTCCGGTATCCGCCGTTAGTTCACAGGGAACTAGACAATTTATTGAGGCAGTGTGCCCCCGTTACCAAATACCATCTAGGTTCCACTTCTGTAGGCAGGCGATACCGAGAATGTACACGGACGTCAGAAAAAGACTCACCAGTGTCCTAAAAAATGCAGTTGTACCCAATGTCCACTTAACCACGGACATGTGGACAAGTGGAGCAGGGCAGGGTCAGGACTATATGACTGTGACATCCCACTGGGTAGATGTATGGACTCCCGCCGCAAGAACAGCAGCGGCGGCACCAGTAGCAGCATCTCGCAAACGCCAACTCTTTCCTAGGCAGGCTACGCTTTGTATCACCGCTTTCCAGAATACGCACACAGCTAAAAACCTCTTACGGCAACTGAGGAAGATCATCGCAGAATGGCTTACCCCAATTGGACTCTCCTGTGGATTTGTGGCATCGGACAACGCCAGCAATATTGTGTGTGCATTAAATATGGGCAAATTCCAGCACGTCCCATGTTTTGCACATACCTTGAATTTGGTGGTGCAGAATTTTTTTAAAAACGACAGGGGCGTGCAAGAGATGCTGTCGGTGGCCAGAAGAATTGCGGGACACTTTCGGCGTACAGGCACCACGTACAGAAGACTGGAGCACCACCAAAAACTACTGAACCTGCCCTGCCATCATCTGAAGCAAGAAGTGGTAACGAGGTGGAATTCAACCCTCTATATGCTTCAGAGGTTGGAGGAGCAGCAAAAGGCCATTCAAGCCTATACAATTGAGCACGATATAGGAGGTGGAATGCACCTGTCTCAAGTGCAGTGGAGAATGATTTCAACGTTGTGCAAGGTTCTGATGCCCTTTGAACTTGCCACACGTGAAGTCAGTTCAGACACTGCCAGCCTGAGTCAGGTCATTCCCCTCATCAGGCTTTTGCAGAAGAAGCTGGAGGCATTGAAGAAGGAGCTAAAAGGGAGCGATTCCGCTAGGCATGTGGGACTTGTGGATGCAGCCCTTAATTCGCTTAACAAGGATTCACGGGTGGTCAATCTGTTGAAATCAGAGCACTACATTTTGGCCACCCTGCTCGATCCTAGATTTAAAACCTACCTTGGATCTCTCTTTCCGGCAGACACAAGTCTGCTGGGGTGCAAAGACCTGCTGGTGACAAAATTGTCAAGTCAAGCGGAACGCGACCTGTCAACATCTCCTCCTTCACATTCTCCCGCAACTGGGGGTGCGAGGAAAAGGCTCAGATTTCCGAGCCCACCCGCTGGCGGTGATGCAGGGCAGTCTGGAGCGACTGCTGATGCTGACATCTGGTCCGGACTGAAGGACCTGACAACGATTACGGACATGTCGTCTACTGTCACTGCATATGATTCTCTCAACATTGAAAGAATGGTGGAGGATTATATGAGTGACCGCATCCAAGTAGGCACGTCACACAGTCCGTACTTATACTGGCAGGAAAAAGAGGCAATTTGGAGGCCCTTGCACAAACTGGCTTTATTCTACCTAAGTTGCCCTCCCACAAGTGTGTACTCCGAAAGAGTGTTTAGTGCCGCCGCTCACCTTGTCAGCAATTGGCGTACGAGGTTACATCCAGAAAATGTGGAGAAGATGATGTTCATTAAAATGAATTATAATCAATTCCTCCGCGGAGACATTGACCAGCAGCAATTGCCTCCACAAAGTACACAGGGAGCTGAGATGGTGGATTCCAGTGGGGACGAATTGATAATCTGTGAGGAGGGGGATGTACACGGTGATATATCGGAGGATGATGATGAGGTGGACATCTTGCCTCTGTAGAGCCAGTTTGTGCAAGGAGAGATTAATTGCTTCTTTTTTGGGGGGGGTCCAAACCAACCCGTCATATCAGTCACAGTCGTGTGGCAGACCCTGTCACTGAAATGATGGGTTGGTTAAAGTGTGCATGTCCTGTTTATACAACATAAGGGTGGGTGGGAGGGCCCAAGGACAATTCCATCTTGCACCTCTTTTTTCTTTTATTTTTCTTTGCGTCATGTGCTGTTTGGGGAGGGTTTTTTGGAAGGGCCATCCTGCGTGACACTGCAGTGCCACTCCTAGATGGGCCCGGTGTTTGTGTCGGCCACTAGGGTCGCTTATCTTACTCACACAGTCAGCTACCTCATTGCGCCTCTTTTTTTCTTTGCGTCATGTGCTGTTTGGGGAGGGTTTTTTGGAAGGGCCATCCTGCGTGACACTGCAGTGCCACTCCTAGATGGGCCCGGTGTTTGTGTCGGCCACTAGGGTCGCTTATCTTACTCACACAGTCAGCTACCTCATTGCGCCTCTTTTTTTCTTTGCGTCATGTGCTGTTTGGGGAGGGTTTTTTGGAAGGGCTATCCTGCGTGACACTGCAGTGCCACTCCTAGATGGGCCCGGTGTTTGTGTCGGCCACTAGGGTCGCTTATCTTACTCACACAGTCAGCTACCTCATTGCGCCTCTTTTTTTCTTTGCGTCATGTGCTGTTTGGGGAGGGTTTTTTGGAAGGGACATCCTGCGTGACACTGCAGTGCCACTCCTAGATGGGCCCGGTGTTTGTGTCGGCCACTAGGGTTGCTTATCTTACTCACACAGCTACCTCATTGCGCCTCTTTTTTTCTTTGCGTCATGTGCTGTTTGGGGAGGGTTTTTTGGAAGGGACATCCTGCGTGACACTGCAGTGCCACTCCTAGATGGGCCCGGTGTTTGTGTCGGCCACTAGGGTCGCTTATCTTACTCACACAGCGACCTCGGTGCAAATTTTAGGACTAAAAATAATATTGTGAGGTGTGAGGTATTCAGAATAGACTGAAAATGAGTGGAAATTATGGTTTTTGAGGTTAATAATACTTTGGGATCAAAATGACCCCCAAATTCTATGATTTAAGCTGTTTTTTAGGGTTTTTTGAAAAAAACACCCGAATCCAAAACACACCCGAATCCGACAAAAAAATTCGGTGAGGTTTTGCCAAAACGCGGTCGAACCCAAAACACGGCCGCGGAACCGAACCCAAAACCAAAACACAAAACCCGAAAAATTTCCGGCGCTCATCTCTACTTAATGCAAGAAACTTATTGTAGACAAGTTACCCAGCTTGACCTCTTACTCTGGAAACCTTCCCATGTAAGGACTGCTCCCCAGCCTCAGAGATCTGCCTACATGTACATCAGGATCTAAATCTGGATCCCAAACCTTCATCCCCCCAGGAGGTGAGAACTGAGCAGATACCTCTGAAGTGACGTCCTGGCCATTATAAATATATTCAGGTTCCCATGCCGGTGAAACACGGCCCACATTCCCAACAGTTACCGTGAAATAACTTCTTCAACAAAGGAACACACTGATGAAGTGGCACTGCAAATCTGATCCGAGTCAGAATCCTCAGACAGCTTCCCACCGGAAACACAGAACCTCCATCGTACCGTATCAACCCTGACACCACCTCCGACATCTGGGTCGTTGGGGACCACAGGCCTTCTCTGTGTTGAAGAACAGTCAGAGAGAAACAACGATTTGCACCACTTGTTTCTTGACTTCACCTCAATCAGGCGAACATCTCAGTACAGAATAACAATGGCTCTTACTATTGAAAGAAACCATCATACTACTATCACTCCAGTGAAAAAACCAAGACAATCCTGGCTTTCCTCCAGGTAAAGTGAATGCGTAGCACCATGCAGGGAATTTTTTTTAATTTTTTCTTATTTTACCGGGACAGGATGACAATTCCCGAACCCGGCGCAGCTCTGAAGGGCGTCACGTACTACCTCCCCTTCCAGAAGGGCAACGTTAATATCCATTAGAGAATCAGAGAGGTGAAACACCTGTAACTCCAGAACGTCCCCCTTTGGAATTCGTAAATAACGCACAGTTCTAGTCTATTCCCAGACTAAGTGGAAGTAGTATGTGAAATGTGTATGATTATACAGAGACTTGGCTGTCAGCACTGCACTACTGGAGGGTCTACCACGTGTTCTAAATTGGTTAGACATTATACCCATTTGAATTGCCTTCACTCCTGAGTCTCTGAGTGTCAGGTTCAAGCTGCTGACCGACGAGGTTCCTTATGCTTGTGAACCAGTTAGATTCTATACACATATGAATCTTCCCCATATTCGAATATCTGAATGTCAGACTCAAGCTGATGATATATGAGGTATGGTCCTCACTGTATCAATCAAGTCCCATTGAAATGTTGAAACGTTGTTCATACATCTTTGAATGACCTTTTATGTGCTGACAATATGTTCTGAAATGAAGAGGTAGAAACGCGTTGGTGACTACAGGACTGTAAGGAGGGGACAGGAGAGGACTGAGCCATTCCAGTGCAGCGAGGCACAGGGGATTCCCGGGTTTCCCTGCACCTAATAAACCCGCAAGCTGGCTTTGAACTGTATACACAGTTCAGACTATCTGGTAATTTCCTCACCATTCCCCACCCCAGTTTGATATGCTGCTATAAATTGTTATCCAATTGCTGCTATACATTCCTATTGGAAAGTGTATGATGTTTTTATTGTTTGCTTAATTTGTTTTATGTGTATAAAATTAAAACTGTACTTTACTATATATGTACAATATTCCTCTCTTTAATGTGGCATCTCTACGAGTTTACAAATAACTCTGGGATCTATTGAGACGTCATCCAATTGTGAAGCGCAGGATAAGTCCCTTTTTCTCAAATTTTTTGTTAGACATAAGTGGAAGTAGTAACTGAGTCCTCACCGGAGCGGGATCCCATCATATAGACTCTGTGACATGCGGCCGACATCCTCTTCTGCGAACCTAATAAGGCTGCAGAACTCTTACCTGTTCTCCTTCCACAGGCTGTACAGAAAAGGAAAAAGAGCTGAATTTAACCGATTAAAATGACTGCATCCCACAAAAGAAGGCGTCACCAACCGTTGTGAGGGAAACTAACTCCCAAAGTTAGACTTACCAGGAATATCCCCTGATTGACTGAACTGAGACAGCCCCCCAAACAGCGGGACACCATCCCAGGGAAACAGTCCAGTAACTCTCGGAATCAGCCTCAGCATTCCCCGGCTACCTTTCCTTTATACGTACGGCATCCTGCCGCAATAATAAAAAGAAGAACCAACCTGAGGAACCTCCCCTGTCTCTTTAGGGCAAATTTATCTGATGTCTTACCGAAAGAAACACTCCCTCATGTGCATGCAAAGTAATTAAGCCCACAGCATAGGAAATTAATATCACTTAGCTTTCCTGTATACGATCCATTGAAATAGAGCCCCGTGTCGACCAGGCATTGACCATCACAGTATTCTATCCGTGGCGGTAAAAGAATAAACCCTCAGACGTCTGGAAAGGGTGCGAGTCACGGCCGACCTGGAGCAGTATCAACAGAGCGATCAGCACATGAGAAAGAATACTATTACCTCAGTATTCACTATAAATCATAGTATGAAAATAAATATTGCAATACACATATACACACATATCCTAATTATATATATACAACATACATATAAGCGGATTGTCCGGGGCCTTCGGGTTCCCCGTGACAGTAATGTGTTCTGAACGTGTATGACCATGTACTGAATGCCCCAGTTATGGATCTACCAGGAAACAATATAGTTGACAGAAAATCTCAGTATTCGTCGACACAGGGATTAGTAACCAGGCAAAATTTTATTCCTGCGACCCCCAGGGGACCGAGGGAAGTATACCTATGTACACCCGGTGAGAAAAGTTTGGTGCCGACAGGGCCACCCACATACTACTGCACCTCCCATATAGTATTTACTTTTTACAAGCAACCCACTACCGAACTGATCCAATAACCACATACGTCGGCGATGCCGACAGTGAACCCCATAGGTGTTTATGACAGAACACTCATGCCTACCGACACAAGTGAACTAAAGTGGGTATAACTGACAGGGAGCACACATAAAATACACACAATTATGAGCCAAGACTATCTCAGAATAAACCAGTGTTATAAAATCCAAATAACACTAAAACCTGTGCCCCCCCCCCCCTTTTGGTGGGGACAGAGAGACAATGGCGCTCCAGTGTGTGTGAGGGCTAAGCCCCGCCCCCCTCGGCGCGCTATAGCCCCTTACCTGACCAATACAGGCTGGACTCATATATAGTGTAAATACACTATATATGATCGAAACTGCCGTTCAGGGCGCCCCCCCTGCGCCCTGCACCCAAGTAACACGTTGGTGTGTGGGAGCAACGGTGCGGCGCGCGACCGCCGCTACAACTGGCGGTATTGCATGCGGCGCCCGGGACTCCTAAAAGGAGAAATATATATATATATATATATATATATATATATATGCCGCCCAGGGCGCACCCCCTTCCCCGGCGCCCTGCACCCATGGAAGCCGGCGGCAGGGGAGAAAAGGCACGCAGTGCACTAAAACGCGCTGGCGGGGTCTGGGACACAGAGCCTCGGCAGCGTCCACGTAAAACTTTCTTTTTCTTTTTTTCTTTTTTTTTTTAATAAAGAAAATCTAACTTGCTGCACAGGCAGAGCCGGCCATAGGCATAGGCAAACTAGGCAATTGCCTAGGGCATTTGATATGCCTAGGGGCATCATCAGCTTCTGCTGATTAAAATGATATGCGGCATGCCTATATTCTGTATGTAGCATTTAATATGCAGATACAGCCACAGTCTCACACAGTATATAGGCATGCTGCATATCAGTTTAATCAGCAGAAGCTGCTTGTGCATCCTAGCCACATAGCAATGCAAATAAGATGCATTTTTATTTAAAAAAAGGTGCCCGACATTAGCATTGATGCAAGATTTGTGAGGACACATCTGTATCCAAGCAGAGGCAGAGGTCACAGTGTTAGTGGAAGTGTGAGTGCTGTGTGCATGTGAGTGGGTTGGTTGTGCAGTAGTGTTCAGAATATGTGTAAGGAGCATTATGTGTGTCATGTAAAAATGCTTTAATAATGTGCAACATATGTGTAAGGGGCCACTATGTGTGTCATTATGTGTATAAGGGCATTAATAATGTGCGGCATATGTGTAACAGGGTACTACTGTATGTGTGTCATTATGTGTATAGGGGCACTAATAATGTGCAGCAAATGTGTAGGTGGCACTATGTGTGTCATTATGTGTATAAGGGCATTAATAATGTGCGGCATATGTGTAAGGGACATTATGTGTAAAAGGGCATTAATAAAGGTTGTCATAATGTGTAAGGTGCATTATGTTTATAAGGACATTAATGTGTCTCATATGTGTAAGGGGCATTACTGTGTGGAATTGTGTATAAATGCATTACTAATGTGTGGCATTATGTGTATGAGGTGCTCTACTATGTGGCATCGCATATAGAAAGGGCACTACTGTGTCATCTAATGTGAATAAAGAGCAATAAGGTGTGGTGTAATGTGAATAAGGAGCAATTCAGTGTGATGTAATGTGAATAAGAGGCTCTACTGTGAGGAGTAACGTTTATAAGGTAAAGTGATACTACTGTGGGATGTAATATGAATTATGGACACTATCGCAAGATAAAATGTGAATAAAGTTGCAGCACTGTGTGGCGTAATTGGAATTGGGATTACTATTGTGTGGTCATGCCCCTTCCCAGCAAGAAGATGCCCCTTTTTGGGCTGTGCGTCAAATGTGCGAACTGTTCCTATTTAAAATATAGGGGGTACAAGGACTGCTATGGGTGAGGGGTGATGGTGCTGGGAAAGAGGTGCAAGGTCAGAGGCAGAACCAGCGGTGGTGCTAGGGGGCACCAGCCAAAATCTTGCCTAGGGCATCATATTGGTTAGGGCCGGCTCTGTGCACAGGGTGCCCCCCCCCCCCTCCAGCGCCCTGCACCCGTGTAAGCCGGCGGCGGGGGGTCAATGGCGCGTAACGCGCTCTAACATGCTGGCGGGGGATGAGACACGGAGCCCAGGCACCTGACCTGCTTTCAAAGCCAGACTTAGTAAAAACCTCAGTAACCTGCCACCCAGGGCGCTCCCCCCCCCAGCGCCCTGCACCCTGTGAGTGCCGTTGTTGTGGGAGCATGGAGCGCAGCGCGACCGCTGTACCTCCGTTACTGAAGTCTTCTGCCGTCACTGAAGTCTTCTTTTCTTCTAATACTCACCCGGCTTCTTTCTTCTGGCTTCTGTGAGGGGGGTGACGGCGCGGCTTCGGGAACAAGCAGCTAGGCACACCAAGTGATCGAACCCTCTGGAGCTAATGGTGTCCAGTAGCCGAGAAGCAGAGCCCTTAAACTAAGAAGAAGTAGGTCTGCTTCTCTCCCCATCACTCCCACGCTGCAGGGAGCCTGTAGCCAGCAGGTCTCCCTGAAAATAAAAAACCTAACATAAAGTCTTTTAGAGAAACTCAGGAGAGCTCCCCTAGTTTGTGACCCATCACTCCTGGGCACAAAGTCTAACTGAGGTCTGGAGGAGGGGCATAGAGGGAGGAGCCAGTTCACACCTAGTTTAAGTCTTTATAGTGTGCCCAAGCTCCTGCGGATCCGTCTATACCCCATGGTCCTTTTGGAGTCCCCAGCATTCTCTAGGACGTAAGAGAAAAACACTTTCTGGTGTGTCCTTAGCAGTATTATTTCATACAAACTAGACAATTACATGCTTAGAGGGGATGTCAACATTAAACAGTTATGAGATATTTCCCATGTTGGAGAATGCAGCTCTCAGACGGTCTCTCGATAAGCAGTGCTGTGAATTCAGATGCTCTTAGCCATCTTATCACTGGTCACCTATCTAAATCTGGTGTCTTGTACTAGATGATCAATAAGAACCATATGAACTTATACAATGGAGCATGCATGTTCATATGGCTGTCTTGATCTTAGTCTACTTACTGGCAGTTGGCCTCACCCATTGTGCCATGTCCCCAGTGGTGTGCCCAGTGCTTCTGAAGCACTAGGCCATGCTCTGTTCCCTACATTAGCTTTGACAGGGAAGGTGGGCCTCTCTGCCTCTCATCTCTGGACCCCATAGCAGCAGAGCCGTCTTAACAGCAGTGTAGGCCCCTGGGCACAGCAATGCACTGGGGCCCCTAACCATCCATCAGCGGCAGGGATGGGGGGTGCTATCAGTGGCAGCTTTAATGTCCCGCGGGTGGAAGGGGTGTTCTGTCTTCTGCTCAACGTGTAAGACCTGGAGCAATAATTTCTGCTAATTATTCCTTTACTGCACAGATGGAGCGATAGGGAGAACACTAAACTGTAGAATGTGGGACGTTGTGCTGAATGAAGGGGCCCCGGTACATGACTTCCAGGGTGGTAGGGGGTGTCTAATACGCAGAGAACGGGTCGACAGTGGAGTGGGCTTAATATTCATTATCTTCTGGTGGGAGGGCAGTATGCTTGACTGCAGATATCTCCAGTTCCTGGAAACAGATTTCTTAGTTTTCATGGGATAAAAAAACTAGACAGTCCCACCTTTCAGGAGGTACTGGGAACTTGGGGATCATAGTTCAGGAGCCAGAGCAATCCACCAACGAAAATATAAAACTGCACATTAGGCGTGTGGAGCTGGAGCAGGGACCAGCTGCTGGAAGGCTGATATCTCTGGTTCTGGGCATAGAAGAGACAAGCTGCTAGTGTCCACCAAAAGGGGAGAGTCCCAGCTTTTGAAATATATCCTCAGAAAAACTATATGTCAGACAGAACCCGAGATATCTGGCTGGGAAGAAAAATTAAAAGGCATGGATGGGGACCACTACTTTGAAGTCTGATATCTTTGGTTCCCCAGGGCCGATTTTAAAAAATCTGGTACCCCTGGAAAGAGGGGACCCTCAGCTATCAGCCTAGGGCCCTTTTACCCCTGGGGCCCTTGGGCAAGAGCCCATTGAGCCCATACGAAAAGACGGCCCTGCATAGCAGCTGCAGTCCCTGCACTTATGGTAGCTATGCCCTTGCCCTAGGGAAGAGCTAACCTATTAGAGATGCCTCATGGATCAGGCCTACTAAACTTCTCACAGGGTGAATCAACTGGCTATTTCATTTTTGAGTTATAAATTGTAAAACATAAGACAAAGAAAACAAAGACAGCAGAAAGTCATTTAAAGACCCAAATGCTGCTAAAGGATTCTGGGCGGAGAGATCCATTCCAGATATGTTTGTCTACATAACCAGAGACAGAGAGATCTACATTAGAATTCTGACAAACAGTATCGCACCCTGAGGTTTGCTGAGCACGCCCATTGTTATGGTTTCTGAATACACGGGTGACAGCTACACATCAATTCATTAAAATTAAGAAACATTAAAAAAAAATGAACAAGAGAACTTCTCTTAATGCCTCTCTGTACTTTAACCACTTAACTGACTATTATTTGCCCCACAAAACGGCTAAGAAATTGTCATTTTTTTAACATAACTAGCGTTATTCACAGCTTCGCTGGCATGGATGTCTGTTATAGCTCAGTGGAACTAATTTTACAAAGACAGTATTGGCATCTTATATTGTTGTATATATTTTATATTGTAGACATTGCTAACAAAATGTCTTTGTAAACAATATTTGCAGTTTTTCCTTCAGAGAGTAACACAAAAAGATGATTGGGGCTACTAACTTGTGAGCAAGCCACGTAAAGCTGCCCATGGGAGAAGCAGCTGGTCTTGAGAAATATATGCCTGCAGCTTTGAGTGTTTGTCCCTTTGACTTATTCATTGTCATAGTGAAGCAGATGCTTACAGGAAACTGCAGGCTTTTGAATTGAATTGGAAAGGAAAATTGTTGGGGATAAGGGGTATACGTGGTATAAACACAGTCTCACCTGCGCCAGATCCCGTTCCAGAATCTCTGCCTCAATTAGGTTCCTCTGCAGAGCAGTCACTTTAAGTTGGGTTGCTTTCAGCTAATAACCCTAGTCTAGCTTAGCCTTGGTGGAAATCTTAAACAGATTTGATCTTTTTTTGAGATGGCATTATTGTGCCACTATACAGTACACTGACCATTAATCCTCAGGTTTCTATTTGCTTATGTAAATCACAACATCCAATTCAAGTGGAAATTAATCTCGCATTACAGTCTACGTTCACTTTAGTCAAGCAAATATTATTATTATTATTATTATTATTATTATTATTATTATTATTATTTCTTTATTAACAGTTTCTTATAAAGCGCAGCAAATTCCATTGCGCTTTACAATTGGACACAATGATAAAACAAAACTGGGTAATAAACAAACAGTCATAGAGGTAGGAAGGCCCTGCTCGCAAGCTATAGGGAAAATAGACATTGATATACAAGTATAGGTGATATCTATTGCATAGTTGTCCACCGGATTGCAAAGGTTATAGGTGGGCTGCATGGGGAGGCATTTGATATGCTGGCTGTCAGGATCCTGGCGCTCAGCATACCGGCGCCAGAATCCCGACAGCCGGTATACCGAACACCCCTTGAGGGGAATAAATAGCGTGGCGCGCCACCGAGCCTGCAGCGTGGCGAGCGCAGCGAGCCCACAAGGGGCTCTTTTGTGCTTGCCCCACTGCCGGCATCCTGGCGGTCGGAATCCTGGTGCCAGGATTCCGAGCGCCAGCATACCGTAGTAGACCCAGCTGCATGATATCACATCACAGCAATAATGAACCAGGGTCAGAAGAAAGGGAAAGTGAAGAAAGAGAAAATATGTGGAGGATATGTGTGGACTGTACAGTGGGGATATAATCGGATAGGAAAGCTTATGAAGGTTGAGTGAGCGGTTCTGAAATGTGATAAGCTAGCCTTAAGAGGTGAGTTTTCAGGGAATGCTTGAAGGTTTGGAGACAAGGGAAGAGAGTCTTAATTTGCATGGTAGGGCATTCCACATAGTGGGTGCAGCCTGAAGAAAGTCCTGCAATTTTGCATGTAAGAAAGTAATGAGTGTGGATGAGAGACGTAGATCTTGTGAAGAGTGGAGAGGTCAGGTTGGGAGATATTTTGAGATGAGCGAAGAGATGTACATTGGTATAGGCCCTCATTCCGAGTTGTTCGCTCGTTGCCGAGTTTCGCTATATTGCGATTAGTCGCTTACTGCGCATGCGCAAGGTTCGCAGAGCGCATGCGCTTAGTTATTTTACTCAAAAGTTAGGTATTTTACTCACGGCATATCGAGGATTTTTCATCATTCTGGTGATCGTAGTGTGATTGACAGGAAGTGGGTGTTTCTGGGCGGAAACTGCCCGTTTTCTGGGAGTGTGCGAAAAAACGCTGGCGTTTCTGGGAAAAACGCGGGAGTGTCTGAGAAACGGGGGAGTGTCTGGGCGAACGCTGGGTGTGTTTGTGACGTCAAACCAGGAACGAAACTGACTGAACTGATCGCAATGGCTGAGTAAGTCTCGAGCTACTCAGAAACTGCTAAGAAATTTCTATTCGCAATTCTGCTAATCTTTCGTTCGCAATTCTGCTAAGCTAAAATACACTCCCAGTAGGCGGCGGCTTAGCGTGTGCAATGCGGCTAATAGCAGCTAGAGAGCGAACAACTCGGAATGAGGGCCTATATCCTGCCTCCACGTCTTCTTCATCCGCAGTCAACTACTTCCTTGGGCAAGACACAGCTGTCGAATCCTCAAATCCAGCCAAGCGTGACATAAATTGTGCTGGGAGAGGAACAAAGTTCCCCTCCCCACACTGTGACTGACCCAGCACATGCACTCCACAATGCCGGCCGCACAGCATTATGCGGCATGATTGCAGCAGTGATAATGGCGGTCTGAGACTGCCATGTCACTGTTGAGTCGGGGGCACATAGCAAGTATAGCGGACAGCGGGGGCAGTGCCCATCGGGGACAGCACAGCGCATGTGATGCTACCTGGCCAGTCAAGAGGTTAAAAGGTGGTATCCTGGGCAGGGGCGGTTTAGAAGAGGAGTGGGCCTGTGTGCAATCTATGTGCAGGCCCCAGCCTCTCTTGCCGATCAGTGGTGCCAAGAGGGAGGGGGGAGCTAGTACTGTCTATGCCTGATATAGTGGCCCAGCCTGCAGGGCCGGTGCTAGGGTGTTCGGCGCCCCCCTGCAAACTATAAATTTGCACCCTCCCATATTCCACAAAGGGTAAGCGCGCTGGGAAAAGGGGTGTGGTCTAACAAGTAAGGGGCATGGCCACACAATAGTACCCCCATTTAAAATTACGCCACACAGTAACACAATCTTAATGCCCCACCCGTAGTAGTAGCGTCCTTATATGTAATGCACCCCAGTAGTAGTAGCATCCTTATACGTAATGCCCCCCCCCAGTAGTAGTAGCATTGTTATACGTAATGCCCCTCCCAGCAATAGTAGCGTCCTTATACGTAATGTGCTCCAGTAGTAGCGTCCTTATACATAATGCCCCCTCCCCCAGTAGTAGCGTTCTTATACGTAATGCCCCCCCAGAAGTAGTAGTGTACTTACATGTAATGCCACACCTGTAGTAGTAGCGTCCTTACATGTAATGCCCCCCCAGTAGTAGCGTCATTATACGTAATGCCCCCTCCCCAGTAGTAGTAGCGTACTTACATGTAATGCCAACCCTGTAGTAGTAGCGTCCTTACATGTAATGCCCCCCCAGTAGTAGCGTCGTCATACGTAATGTCCCCCCCCGTAGTAGTAGCGTCCTTACATTTAATGGCCCCCCCAGTAGTAGCGTCATCATACGTAATGCCCCACTGTAGTAGCGTCCTTAGTTGTAATGCCACCCTAGTAGTAAGAGCGTCCTTACATGTAATGCCCCCCCCCAGTAGTAGCGTTGTTATACGTAATGCCCCCCGTAGTAGTAGTGTCCTTACATGTAATGACCCCCTAGTAGTAGCGTCCTTATACGTAATGCCCCTCCTGTAGTGGTAGTGTCCTTACATGTAATGCCCCCCCAGTAGTAGCGTCCATAATGCGCGCGCACACAGACATACCTCACACACACACACACATACACACCCCCACCATACACACACAATTCGCACATATATACACACACATACACACCCACCATACACACACACAGCATACACACACACACCATACACATACACACCATACACACACACACACGCATACATTTTTCTCTGTCACACTCCACTTACCTAAGTCTGGCTGGCTGCCACTGTAATTACTCTCCCTCTCTCTGTACAGCAGCCTGGTCCATTTAGCTCTGCCCCCTTCTGTCCCATTTTGCTCCACCCCTTCTGTCCCGATTAGCTTCGCCCCCTTCCGTCCCATGTAGCCCTGCCCCCTCCTCTGATCCGTATAGCTGCTGTCACACAGGTGAGGGGAGTAGGCTTTTCATGCTGCCGGCGCTGCTACCTGTCATACAGTGACAGGCAGAGCAGCTGACAGCAGCAGCAGGGGGGACAGGACAGCGCAGCAGCAGGGAAGGGATGCAGAGCAGGGGGAGCACCTCTCCGTCCCAGCGCCTCCCTGCACTGCATCCCTTCGCTGAGCGGGTAGCGCCGGGCCTGCCAGCCTGTGCCCAAGTCACCCCCTTTTAAATGGCAGCAGCTGCAGCTCTTCTCCCCAGTCCAGCACATGCTGCTTTGTGCTGGACTGCAGTGTGTCCAGTTAGATGCTTAAGGTACTAGGGTGCAGGGCCATGCCTACCATGATTAGGCCACACCTGAAAAGTACCTGGGCCCGGCCAGGCTCTGTACTGCTCTGTTGCCAATGCCATTGCAACGTATGGTCTGGCACTGGGCCAGAGTCAAGCATGCATGCTCAGGTCTCTGGGAACATTGTGCCCATGCCATGTACCCAGTGATTTCTATAGGTCCATGCTCAAGAGAGGTAAATAGTAATGTAGAGATGTGCGGTGTGGTATCCCCGGTCCCAGGAGCCCATGTACACTGCACATACTGCACCCACTATAGCTACACCCATGATCCTGGACCTAACTGGAAGTGTAAACTGGAGGCTCAAAACCATGCTATATACATACTTTTATGGGGCCTGCCATGTTGACTCCAATAACACCTTTGCACAGAAAGTAAAGTCACATCCAGAGTTGGACTGGCCCACAGGGGTACAAGGGAAACCCCCAGTGGGCCCACCTCCTCCTCTGGGGATCAGATTTCAGACTGTGCACTTGACAGCATAGAATGGTTTAAACATACCTCCACATGCCCCAATGTCATCAGAACAGTCTTGATTGTAAGGAACAGACCCACTGTCTGACCCATGATCAGAAAAGAAAAAAAATGGTATTATGTGAAAAAATCCCACAATGATGCGGTCATGCCCCATGTTTTTTGTTGCCACACCCTTCTCAGAAATTAAATACATTTAGGCATATCTTCCAGAGACATTGCAAGACAACACCAATGTTACTAATGTTCTTACCATCAGTAACAAAACATTGATAGCAAAAAACATTGATCACACAACATTGATATTTTTTTTCCGAAGTCCTATCCTTGTCCCTGCCTTCCCTGGCATGACGTACACTGAGCTTAATAAAAAGATGCAGTGATAACATCTACGTGATGATCATCAATGACTTAAGGAATAATTGTTTTTAACACCTTAGTTCCCATAATGTCAGTAAACCTTATTGTGATGTTATAGTGGCTGATTCCCATTGTGTACCTGGGAGAGGACAATATTATCCCAAGATAATGGGGGTCATTCCGAGTTGATCGCTCGCTGAAGTTTTTCGCATCACAGCGATCAGTTAAGAAAATGGCAAAACTGTGCATATGTATGCACCGCAATGCACACGCACGACATACGGGTACATCGAGCATCGTGGTTTCGCACAGGTTCTAGTAACGCTTTCAGTCGCACAGGTGATCGCAAGAAGATTGACAGGAAGTGGGAGTTTCTGGGTGTTAACTGACCATTTTGACCGGGTTCTGGGAGAAGCAGGCTGCCCCCGGAGTCTGCTGTACTGCAGTGCCATGTCCTACACTGTGACATTAGCCGGTTGCTGCAAGTAATGCTACAGTGCACTGTGCAGTGCAGTGTCACTGAGCAGGAGCTGGCATTTTGGTGTCACCCCCACACCACCCTTGTGACGCCACTGTTCCTTTAAATATGCCAGTATCATTCGCTGACACTGCAAAGTGGTGCATGTAACAGATCCATTCGTGGTCTTTGTTCCAGAGCTTCACTTTCCCGACATGCTTGAGAGGAAAAAGGAGACGGGAGATGCTAAGAGCAATGTGATTTCCCGAGTGATCAAACATTAGATTCATTTAAATGTCTCAGTAATACTGGATGAGAAACACAAGCCAAAGAAAATGAATAAGCAGCCAAGGCAGGAATAGTGGCAGCAGAGCCCAGCTGCATTAAGCCTGCTAAAAGCTCAGGAAGTGATGCCACTGTGCTATTTCACATTTATTAGGTTAGATCAAGTGTTTTTCAGTTTGGTTTCTTGCATTTAGGATCATACACTTTGGTGATTCTACAGCTTAGTAACACTTCATATTTCAACACGTGAAATCAGTAATGCATCATCATTAACTATAAATTTTCTATACAGTGGCTTATGGTTATTTAATTACCTCTTATACTGAAGTTTTTAAAGAATTGCTTGAGATCCCATCAGGTCTGCCATCAGAAATTGTGGGTCCCGGGACTGACAAAATAGACAGCCCCAGTGGCAAACGCAGGATTTGCATGGGGGGGTTTCCAGAACTGGGCGGAGCCAATCACGGGGGTGGGGACTGAGGTGACCCAGTATATGCTGGGTCCGTAAAACTAGTGTGTCTGTGTGTGTGTGTGTGTGTGTGTGTGTGTGTGTGTGTACGTGTGTGTGTGTATTTATATATATATATACATACATATATCTACACATATATATATATATATATATATACATACACACACATACATACATATATACATATACATAGCATATTAAACATGCATACATATATATATATATATATATATATATATATGTACACACACATACAGTACACATATATATACACATGTATATATATATCATATCTGTGTGTGTGTGTTTATATGTATGTATGTATGTATGTATGTATGTATGTATATACATGTGTATATATGTATGCACATGGATATATATGTACTATAATTAAAATAAAGTAGACTTTTATTGTACTTGCAAGTGCCACCAGGAAGACAGCAGGCTGCAGAGGACGCTAGACAGTCATTAATAATACTCATGCAGCTAGAGGGGGGTTTCTGGGTACTCGGAAACCCCCCTGGGTGCGCCACTGGACAGCCCCCCGCCCCCCACCCCCCAAAAAAGATTCTGCAGCACTGCTCCACCCCTATGTGATGTCACACATCGTGACGTTACATATAGGTGGAGTATTGCGGACTTACAGAAACGATTCGCAGAGCTGTGATAATGTCTATATTATCTTAAACCATAAAGCTATACATTTAAACACACTTTTACCATGGAGCCGCTACGGCCGCTAAACTTAATATTCACTCTATATACCTTTTACGCTATTTGCATAATGAGTCCCGTACCACGGACTCTGTGTACAAACGCCGCGCTGGGAGTACAAAGTACATGCAGCGCGTACACACTCAATTGATACACCTTAAACCTTCGTAGTAATGCAATGTAATAATATTATACATTACACCTTATGCAGCGCTGACGGTACAAAGTACCCGCAGCACGTACACACCTTATTAATACAATGTTGAACCTTATACAGTTAGGAAAAGAGGACACAACACCGATTTGTAGTTAAACACTGGGTTCCGACACCACAGAGTGATATATCTGAAAGGGGGTTAACAATACAATTTATACACTACAATACAACAGAGTAAATGGCTACAGTCAATGTACATACGTAAGAATATTCGCATGCGTTTCCTGGTCCAGTCTTCCGCTAATCAGGTAGATAGCGTTAAGAGTCTTCTGACCGGCCAGGCAGCAACAGGCTTTTTATACAATACTTCCAAAAGCAATACAATGGATACTGTAATCCCTTTGTCCATTGGACACAGGGATGCATCTTTACAGTACAGGAGAGGTCATAGGTTGATTTGAAAAGGTGGGCGATGTCTTTCTTAACTGCTCTTGTGGGTGGTCTTCTCTGGATTCCCGCCGCATACATAATATACAGTAAATACCGTTTATATCTATATTCTGCTTCTGCACATAACTATCCACAGGAACATGCGATCTTCTGCAAACCAACACCGGAATGTTACCCTTAAAATACCCTACAGCTGGATACCAGACACCACCTTATAACCTTAGTCTGTCCCCTCCTATCATGGAAAGGTGAATCCATCCATTCTGAAATCATTTAAACTGTTGATACTTGCTGATGTGGTGCTGGGGGACTATGTGTACAATGTGCACTATTTGGATTAAATATGTAATGTTTTGATAGCCCTCCATGCCTTCACAAACTCCGCCGTAAATACCCATACCACGCGCAGGATCGCGGGAGTGACCATACACAAATTGCAGATATGTGCACGCACAGCGGAACAAGTGCACGCGCAGCATGCATGTGTGTGTTGTTAGTACGTGCTGCGTGTACTGCAAGATTTTCCGACTTTGACAGTCCACCCTTTGGCAGTCAACAATAACTGCCACTATCTAAACACTAAACAGAATAATAAACAATACAATATCTACAGATGATTGGATGGTAGGAGGAGAGGTGTAGGCGGGAAATGTATGACCTAGTGGGATAGTAAAAGCATGTATGTATGAATCCATGTCTGAGGGGCATGTATCATCGTGCCGTATATGTTCTACATAAGCTTTGAGGTATTGCGAAGTATACATTAAATCCTTCTTATCCCGTATTAAGGGTCTGTAAGTGGGCCAACAAACACTACCGAGCTCTTTTCGGCTTCTTGTTCCAACAAATGGGGTGCACATTTAGTCGATGATACATGGAGGGGGAACATATGTGAGTGCTAGTATATGTGGATATCACCTGTCGACTATGTGTGTCACTAACTGAAGGTTGTAGAGATGAAGATAAGACACATATCTAAAATACGTTCACATAACATTTTTATAATCGTTCTTGGGTAGGGTCGATGTCTTTTCTGGATCGGTGTATCTGGGCAAAGGGGGAGACAAAGGAAAAACGGGTGAAAGAAACAGGCCATGGAATTCATTTGCAATCCTTATCATAACACTGTCTCTATGGATGGGTCATAAATTAAATCTGCTGCTGTAACAATGCCCCCGCTCCTTAAACTCATCAATTTTGTGCCGTGCTTGCGCCGCATCAGAATTCGAACACACCTAAATATCAAACCAATAATTATGACGACTCCCAGGATACAAAGGAGAAACTTTCCCACACTCATAATAACATTTTGAGCCCACT
The DNA here is from genome assembly GCF_028390025.1 of Pseudophryne corroboree. Lineage (NCBI taxonomy): Eukaryota > Metazoa > Chordata > Amphibia > Anura > Myobatrachidae > Pseudophryne > Pseudophryne corroboree. Next base: position 162,456,411 of record NC_086449.1, read on the forward strand.
CTCCTAATCCTGAGAACCAATTTCGTGGGTTCAACCATGAGACCCAGCCGGTCAGTTCATTACTCACAGCAGTCAGGGTAAGGTTGTGTCTCCTTCGGAACTCCCCATCTTTTGATCGATAATCTCCGTGGGGTCGTCAGTGCTGTTTCTAATATAAGAAAGCAAAAAATTGTATCTGCACACACACTATCTTTATCTCATCTATATTTGGAACATCCGTTCCATCATAAACCCCTATTGAATTAGTGGTGATTACCATCTACATTGGGGGTGCTACCAACTACAGTTTATCGGAAATACAGGAAAGAAGAAGAAAAGAACTGTATTGTCAGTGCACATAAGGGAGACTAGATCTGGTTATCACATCTACCTATATTTTTTTTTTTAAACAATTTATTTTATTTTATGTCAACAATAAGAACAGGACATAACTGGAATAGGTGATCGACAGTACAATTGGTCAACAGTGTGTAGAGCATGTCCAATCACAGAGAACAGCAGATGAAAAAAAGAAAAATTTAACAGTTCGGTGATAAAACGATACAGGAGGATGTATTGAGTGCTGTCACAGAAATAGTATGGTGTAACAGAGAAGAAAAACAAAAACAGAAAGATCAACAAAAAGCAAATATCTCAGAAAGCAAAGCATATAAATGTCTAATTTTAAGTGTGCTATAGAGAAAAAGGGAACAGACAAGGTGGGGGAGGGGGGGGAGAAAAACCTGAGAAAGAAAGGGAGAAAGAGAAAAAAAATGGATTAAATAGTGCCGAGAAGGAGACGGCCAGTAAAGAAGGATAGAGGAGTGAAGGGAGGGGGGGGGGGAAGGAGTGGTGAGTTGCTAGGAGGAGGAAAGGCGTAAGGGAGGGGTACCCGGCAAGGGAGAGGAATACAAAGTGTACCAGGAGTTCCATACCCGATGGTACTCGGACACAGTGTCATTGAGAAGGGAGGTGATATATTCCAGAGAGGAAACGTACCACAATCTATTAATTAGAGCGCTCTGAGTAGGAGGTATGGGGGATTTCCACGATTTGGCAATCAGGAGTGTGGAAGCATTAGATATATGGAAGATCAGCTTGTTCTCTGCCTTAGACGCCGAACGAAGGGGTATGTGGAGAAGGAGTATCGATGGATCCATAGGCACAGAGCAGGAGGTAACATTTGCCATAAGGGTCACTGCCACTTTCCAGAACTGTTGGATCACCGGATATTCCCACCAAATATGAAAAAAGGTGCCCACCATGCCACAGCCTCGCCAACACTGGGCTGAGGAATGTGGATATATACGATGAAGTTTGTCAGGGGTCAAATACCAACGGGTGTACACCTTGTAGGTCGTCTCCCTGATGCCGACACTAATGGAGGCTTTAGCGATCCGATGTCGGATACGAGACCATTCCTCGTCGTCAAACTGTGTGCCAAGGTCGTGTTCCCAGGCAGTTTCGAAAGATTCTTTGTGGGGGGATTTGGCGGATAGAATAGAATGGTACAGCATAGAGATGGCACCGCTACAGCCAACCGAGTATAGACATTGGCGTTCAAAAAGAGAGGGTTGGCGAAAGGGTTTAGAGTTGCGGTAAGTATGTACAAAATGGTGGATCTGCAGGTAAGAGTAGTGCAAAGCCGCGGGGAGGTGGTATCGTTCTTGAAAACCTGCAAAAGTGGATGGAGCTGAGTGCCCAGCAATGTGCATAAAGCGAGTGATGCCGGCCACTAGCCAGGGGGCAGCCCATTTATCAGAAAATCCTGGCGGGAATAGGGGGTGTCTCCAAAGGGATGTTAAGGGGGAGGGGTAAGTCGTGAGGGAAAAACGCTTGTTAATCGTGTCCCACGTCGTCAGGGTAAAATGGATAGAGGGATAGGCGTAGGCCGAGGCCGGCCTGTGAATCCGGGGCAGCCATGGGAGAGAGTCTACACTAAGATCTGGAGATAACGCGTTTTCAATGTCGACCCACTTTTTCAGTCCGGGAGGGGAATGCCATGAGATAATGTGGCTCAATTGTGTAGCATAGTAATAATTTTGCTGTAGGGGAAGGCCTAGACCGCCATTGTCTGTGGATTTGGACAGTACCAGACGGCTTAATCTCGGTTTTTTGCCTGCCCATATAAATTTCCCAAACAGGGCTTGTAGAGATTGGAGGACATGTGCTGGAACCCTAATCGGGAGTGTTTGGAATAGGTACAATAATTTAGGAAGGGCATTCATTTTTACTGCATTGAGCCTTCCAATCCAAGATATATAAAGGGATTTCCAGGTTGATATATCTTGTTGAAGCCGTCTGAGAAGGGGGGCGTAATTGGCATGGTATAAATGGGAGTATTGCTTGGTGACATATATACCCAAGTAACGGATCTGGGTGGGTCGCCATTGAAAATTAAAAGCAGATTCCAAGTTCAGTCGCGTTTGGCGTGGGATGTGAAGGGATAGCGCCTCGGATTTCCCCTCATTGATTTTGTAACCCGAGAGGGAACCGAATCTGCGTAGTTCACGTAGCATGGGGGGGAGAGAGACAGTGGGGTTAGTCAGGGTAAAGAGTAAGTCATCTGCAAATAATGATATTTTGTATTGTTGGTCACCCAGAGAAACTCCAGAGATTATGTTATTGGCTCTAATTTGTGCAGCTAATGGCTCAATACAGAGCGCAAAGAGTAGAGGGGAGAGGGGGCATCCCTGCTTAGTACCATTATTCAGTTTAAAGGGTTCTGAACAAATACCATTGGTCGTGACCACTGAAGAGAGGTTGTGGTATAAGGTCCTGACAGCATGAAGAAAACGTCCATTAAGGCCGAAAGCTTCAAGGGTATGGAACAGAAAAGGCCAAGAGACCCGGTCAAATGCCTTTTCGGCGTCCATCGCCAGGACCACCGAGGGTAGTTTAAACCGATTAATATGTTGGATTAGATCGATGGATCTACGCGTGTTATCTAGTCCTTGGCGATGAGGAACAAAGCCCACTTGGTCCGGGTCTATCAGGGTTGGTAATATCGCGTTGAGTCTAGTGGCCAAGATTTTGGTGAATAGTTTGAGGTCAGTGTTCAGAAGGGAAATGGGCCTATAGTTAGAACATATAGTGTGATCTTTGTCTGGTTTAGGGATGACTATAATTTTAGATTTTGTGGATTCAGGGCGAAAATAGGATCCATCTAGTACGGAGTTGAACAGTGCAGCAAGATGGGGAACTAAGAGGGTTGTGAAGGATTTATAGTAAATCATGGGAAAACCGTCCGGGCCGGGGCTTTAGATGGATTTTGGGATTTGAGGGCTTGTGTAATTTCCTCCTCGGAAATATCCCGGCTAAGACCAAGTTGTGTGTGAGGACTAATGGATGGAAGGGCGCAAGATGCGAGGTAGTCCCTACATTGTTGTGAGAATGCGGAGGAGTCTAGAGGTGAGGGGAGGTTATATAAAGTTTCGTAGTATTCCTTAAATGTTTGGTTGATGGTTTTGGGATCATAGGACAGTGTGTTAGTTTTATCCTTTAGAGAGATTACTGCTTGTGCTGCACGTTTAGCCCTTAGTTTGTTAGCCAATAAGGTGTCAGCTTTGTTGCCTTTATCATAAAATTTCTGACCAAGCCAGCGTAGGGATTTTTCAGTTTTTTCTGCTATGATAGTATTCAGGTCGCCTCTCGCCTTATCCAGCTGTTTTAGTACCGTGGCCGAGTGAGTGCGCTTGTGTTCAGCTTCCAACTTCTGGATGCTGGCTGAAAGGGCAGACATGTTGGCCAATTGGGTTTTTTTGCGGTGAGAAGCATAGCGGATAATCTCCCCCCTGATCGTCGCTTTATGGGCTTCCCACACCCTGATTAAGGATACATCTGGCGTAGTGTTAGTTTTGAAATATTCAGATAATTTAGCGGATATGGTAGTCTGAAAGTCTGGGAGCTTCAGGAGTGTCTCGTTTAGTCTCCAGAAATGCCCACCCGTGTGAGGAGACGCGAGGTCTAGGTGGATTGTGACAGCAGAGTGGTCTGACCAGGGATCAGAATGAATGGTCGAGTCAATAAGGGAATTGGTTAAAGATGCGCAACAAAGAAGCATATCGATCCTCGAGTAGGAGTCATGAGGGCGGGAATAGTAAGTATAGTCCCTGGCTGTGGGATAAAGAGCCCTCCAAGTGTCGAACAGGCCAGCCTCGGCCATGTGCCTCCCCAAGGTCCTAGAGCTAGCGGGACAAGAAGGAAGGTAGGCACTACTGGAGCGGTCGAGGGTGTGGGAAATAATAGAATTAAAGTCACCTCCCAGTATAACCTCACCACGGTAAAAATTGTGAAGTTTAAGAAAAAAACTGCGAAAAAACGCAGATTGACCTGTATTAGGAGCATACACTGAAGCTAATGTAATGTCCTTCCCACCAAGCTGACCTTTCAGTATGAGAAAACGTCCGTTATCATCGTGAAGTGAGTCGGTCAGTACAAAAGGAACTGAATTGCGTATTAAGATTGCCACTCCACAACGTTTTGACTGATTATTTGAATAAAAAACTGTTGGGAATTGTTTGGATGACAGCGAGGGATGGTCTCCAAGTTTAAGGTGAGTCTCCTGTAAAAAAAGGATGTCGGCAGATTGAGAGCGGGCGTATGATAGTAGCATGGAGCGTTTTTTGAGGAGTATTGAGACCCCTTACGTTCAGCATCAAAATACAGAGCGACATATTGAGTTGGGAAGGGGGAGCGGAATGGATGTGTAGAATGAGGGGAAGAGGGATAGAGGAGAGGTTGGGGAAAGAAAAGGTGGAAAATAAATGAAGTAACTAAAACAAAATGTGGGTATAGACCTCCCGAGGAGGAGGTCGGCCACACAGTTGGAGCACCCAGGCAAGACGGGGGTGCTCTAGGTAGGGAGCGAGAGAAGGTAAGATAAACCCCAATTGGGGGTACTAGAAGGAGAGTCCACAGGAAGACTGTTATAGAAATTCCCTGAGTGTAGAGGGGGGGCACGGTCTGGCGGAAAGGGAGAAGGCAAGTAGAGAAAGTGCATCCTGAGCCCTAAGTAATAACATCAAACAGTAAGTATGGAAATAACAGTCAATAAAAACAGTAAATTGCAAACACAACAGGAACATATACAGTGTAGTATCTCAAGATTCTTGTGGTACAACAGTACTAAGGAACCTAAACAGATGAAATATTATGAAGGATTACACCAGACCATCATATGGGGGGGTAGAGATACAATAAGGCAGATGTCGCAAGATCTGATCAGGTGGCGACGCCAACAGTCGTTGCAGTTGAGGAGGAGGCAAGTTGGAGGTCCAACTGCTGGAGTAGTCCTTTTCCCTCATCAGGAGTGCGGATAATGTGTTGACACCCATTGACGTCCACCAGAAGGCGAAAGGGAAACCCCCAGCGATACTTGTAGCCATGGTCACGAAGAGTTAGCGTAACGTCTCGGAGATCTCTGCGCTTGGCTATAGTAATGGGTGCCAAGTCCTGAAATATCTGGTGTTTCGTTCCTTCAAAGAGTATCAGGGGGGAGTTACGACTGACCGACAGGATTTGCTCTTTAATGCGAAAGGATAGGAAACGGAAAACCACATCTCCTGAGGGTCAGAGTCCTTAGGTTTGGGGCGTAAGGCGCGGTGTGCGCGTTCTATGCCCAGTTCAGGAGGGGATAGGGATGGTACCAGGAAGGTGAAGAAACGAGTAAGGTAGGGGAGAAGGTTAGCAGGCACCACAGACTCAGGGATATTTCTGACGCGGATGTTGTTGCGTATCTCCCGATTTTCCAAGTCCTCGTTCTTCTCCTTCAGGAATTCAAGCTCACGGCTGAGGTACTCCAGGTCTGCATATGTGTTTGAGTGAAAGGAAGAGCATTGGGAGGAGGTGGATTCCAGTGCTGTGGTGCGCTTCTCAAGAGCAGAAATGTCTTGCTTCAGTTCGCCCGCCACTTTATGGAGTTCGGTGGTGAGGGAGGTGTTAAGAGACACAAGAAGAGCCTTAAGATCAGAGATGTCCTTCTTGGTGGCTGGCGCTTCCTCACGAGCCATGTCTGAATCAGTATGTGGGTGGGGAGAGGCCGGGTGCGAGTTGGAGGGGGACGATTTGTCGTTCTTGTTAAAGTGGTGTGTAATATCAGCTTGAGGCCGGTTCTTATTTTTAGCTTGAGATTTGCTCATGGTGGAGGAGTTGTGGAATAGTTCCAGCGGAATTGCAAGGAAAAGCTTACTTGCTTAGAAGGAGAAGCTCAGGATGCATCCTCCGGGGGTCAGCAAGGCATCAGCTTACAGGGGCAATGTGTGGAAGTAGAGCTTGCTGGGAAGGGTGGATGCGTCACCTCCGGGGAACACCACTAGCTGGAGATTGATGTCAGTACCAGTGGATTCAGCACACTGGGAACAGTACGGGAGCGTGACCTGCGAGGCGGGTAGTTATGAACTCAGCTGTGGATATGACATAAAAGCTGCACAGGTGTAGTAGAAATGGGGCGGTAGTGGCTCCGTGACACAGTATCGTTACGGCACCGTAGCACTGGTTGTAGCATGACAGCAACACTGGAGAATCTGGTGTGGTGTGGTTTTGGCTCAGGCGCACTCGGTAGAGACAATAGCAAAATGTATACGTATGATGCGGTGCGGGTACAATTGTGGAGCACCGCTTACCATTTAATTGCAGGTCAGGAATGTTGGGGAGAGTAACTGTCGGTGCTTCAGGAATAGGTAAGCAGGGGTCAGGGATCCAATGGGATTGGTGCGTGGAACAGTGGGTGGCTGCTATACAGGTGCACCAGAGGTGACGCGAGGGTAGTAGGGAGTATCGCGCAGCCAAAGCTAAAGCATGCAGGGTAGCAGGATATTGTAGTATCAATACCTGCAGTGTCTCTAGAAATAATAAGTCAGAACAGTGTTGAACTCCACTTGTCCATGAGGGGTGGGCACGGTATTAGCACAACAGGGATGAAGATCAATGTGGAGGGCAGTAATCCTTAAAAGTTGTGTGAGCAAAATGGTGGACAGGAGGGGCGAGGATCATCCTCCCAGTATTCATGCGAGAGGGGGGTGCCAATATGTAGAAACAGGGGGCCGATTATATATTATAATAATAAAAAAAAAAATAAAAAAAAATAATAATAAAAGAAAAAGGCCGTTAAGGCAGTTTGCAAGGGTGATCGGCTACTCACAATTCAAGTGAGGGTGCGTGGAGGGCACCACCGGGAGATGAGGTCAGGAAGAGCTTCCGCAGCCGCAGCCCCAGCAATGAGGGGGGAGGGAACGGCAGAGTCAGGTAGGAGCAGCGGGGGTATCTGCAGGAGCAGGCCGCCGTAGCAGTAATCTTTGTGGGGTATCCAACCTGCGTCCCGGCAGCACCGTCTCAATTCTGGGGAGAGCTGTCAGGGGACGCCGTGGTTAGCGGTAGGGAGAGCTTCCACAGCTGCAGCTCCCGCTCTGAGAAGGAGGGGGACAGCTGAATCGGCGGCATCTTCCACGCAGGGTCTCAGCCCTCGTCCCGGCAGCACCGTCACTAGTCCGGGGAGAGCCGTCGGGGAAAGCCTTGTTTGGCGGTGGAAACAGCTGCGCCCCCCACGCTGAGAAGGAGGGGGACAGCGGAGACAGGCAGGATCAGCGGCGTCTTTTCTGCAGGGCAGACAGGGTCTCAGCCCTTGTCCCGGCAGCGCCGCTCCACGTCCGTCCAGGGACAGCTGTCTGTAACTTTTATCCCTGGCCGGAGCGGTACCGGGGCTTCAGATCGCGGCAGTGTGCAGCCGCACGGAGAGAGCAGTCCCCGGCCGCAGAGCCCCGCACTTCCGGTTTTGGGTATCGGGCGGCAGGGGAAGCCGCGATGGGAGCCAGAACTCCGAAGGCAGCGGAGGGCAGACACACTGCTCAGCACCGCCAGCAGGACGGGTCCCGACCACACAAGGCCAGCTAGGGGAACAGGCTGAGAGTCTCCGTGTCCAGGCAGTGCAGCAGGTAATAGACGGGGGGCGCTCTCCACACTACAGTCCCCGGTTTAAGATGAGGCAGAAGGCTGCAACCTGCAGGGGCACCTAAAGTGCCCCCCGGCTCCGCAACCTCAACTGCCCACGGAGGGCCTGCACCAGGGAAGGGGCAGCAAGAGGTCCCCAAATAGCAACTAGGCAAGGCTATAAATAATCCCTAGAAGGAGTTCCTTAGACCAACGTCCTTCTCAGCAGCACATCTACCTATATTTTAATAAAATTTAACTTTTATTGATATCTATTTAAAACTGGTGTATATTACTTACACATGACCATGAGTATAAGCGAAACTTAGAGGTTAAAATGTTGACATAAACAAAACATACAAAGTGCAATGAAAAATAAAGGTGATTTTAAGATTAAAATTTGTGTCCACGTGTTTTATTCTAATGTCCAGGTGTGTATAGTCTGTTATTGTATAATTGGATCAGTATTCATTTGTGTGTTTAGTCCTTATCAATTTTATGAGGGAGGCATCGGTGTCAATTGTGGTGATACCCTGAATATAAATTTATTCTAGGCTGTTTGGTTTCAAATTGGGTATACTGAATTATTCTTTGCTGTATCTAATTAGATCAGAATTATAATATAATATAAAATATAAGGATGATGCTGTAAATCTATTATTGATGTGTAATACACTCTGAGGGGAGAAATATCTTCCTCAGTTGTTCATATCAATATAGTATATGGCACTCTCTTATGATGTTCGGGTATTCACACTATTGTTGCCCCTTGAAGGTGAACACCTTCATTTATAAGGGCTGGTGATACCTTCTTAATTAGTTGGATCCACTACCTTTTCACACTTTCTATGCAGAGTGTCGTTCGTTAATATCCAAATGCTTTATATCAATAGTAATTAGATGTATAACAGTCGGTTGTAGTAGTCAGGTATTCACAATATCATTTTCCCTAGAGGAGCAGATATCCTCATTATAAGGGATTAGTGACACCTCTCTACACATTAATATATGATCAAGCTATTAGACTGTACATCATCATCAAGCATCCAAACATATTATTGAAAAGGGGGTCCTTTATTATAATATTATTATTATTATTATTATTATTATTATTATTATTATTATTATTATGGTGTCCAATATATTGTATGAGGATGTGTCTCTTCCTCAGTTATCTATAATAAATCAAATATATGACAATCTGTCAGGTATTCATATCATTATGTCCTTAGAAGGGAAGCACCTTCATTTATTGAGGACTGTATCAATCATAATTGAATACATGACAATCAATTATACAAATTAGGTATTCAGAATGTTATTATCCATAGAAGGAAAACACCTTCATTTTTAAGGAGTATCAACACCTTGCTAAATTGTGCATCACCATTAAGTATCTCATATATTATTTAATATAAATAGACAGCAACGATTTGAAAGAGGATTTAATTATCGTAATTCATATATACCATATAATGATAGTATATTTCCCAAACAGCTTTAGATTTCAAGGTTAGAATATTATTGTGTTTATAACTGCCACATTACATCACATATATCTCTGTGTGTTATTTAACTGACATGAAGAGTTTATTGGAAACATTTGTTGCATTTACATCTGCTCAATTGTATCACACGTGCTCGATGGTACTGCCAAATTTGACATATAGAGATACTGTGTATCTTTCTTGGCTTGAGACAGTGCCTTTTATTCCTTATATGTTCTCAAAATGATTTTTTTCCCAGCCAATGCTGTGTTACTTATTGATTCACTATATTAGTATATAATGAATAGGGAAGTACCTCTATATAATTCAATGTTTGTATATCCACTGCCTCCTAATAATGATGGTAACATTCACTCCACATGGTGATTGGATTGAGCTAATTTAAGCATTTGTTTGACACCATTTGTTATAATTATATCTGTTCAATTATATCACAAACACTAGGTAATGAAGTTGCAGTTGCAACTGCTTGAGTATGTCATAAATGCTCAGTGATACTATCACTTTAACATATAAACATCCAGCGTGCCTTTAGTAACTTAGGGCTGTGCCTCCTGCTCCCTATATGCAATCAGTGACTCTGACAACTAATGCTGCATTGCCTGTCAGTTCACAGTATTATTGACTGCTGAGCAGAAATGTGACTCTCCAAAATTCAATAATCATTTGTCCTGCTATCTCATACTGATATTCTATCTAACTAAGCATAGTGATGGATAGAGCTGACAAATGATTAAATTAGCTCAATCCAATCACCATGTGGAGTGAATGTTACCATCATTATTAGGAGGCAGTGGATATACAAACATTGAATTATATAGAGGTACTTCCCTATTCATTATATACTAATATAGTGAATCAATAAGTAACACAGCATTGGCTGGGGAAAAAAATCATTTTGAGAACATATAAGGAATAAAAGGCACTGTCTCAAGCCAAGAAAGATACACAGTATCTCTATATGTCAAATTTGGCAGTACCATCGAGCACGTGTGATACAATTGAGCAGATGTAAATGCAACAAATGTTTCCAATAAACTCTTCATGTCAGTTAAATAACACACAGAGATATATGTGATGTAATGTGGCAGTTATAAACACAAAAATATTCTAACCTTGAAATCTAAAGCTGTATGGGAAATATACTATCATTATATGGTATATATGAACTACGATAATTAAATCCTCTTTCAAATCGTTGCTGTCTATTTATATTAAATAATATATGAGATACTTAATGATGATGCACAATTTAGCAAGGTGTTGATACTCCTTAAAAATGAAGGTGTTTTCCTTCTATGGATAATAACATTCTGAATACCTAATTTGTATAATTGATTGTCATGTATTCAATTATGATTGATACAGTCCTCAATAAATGAAGGTGCTTCCCTTCTAAGGACATAATAAAATGAATACCTGACAGATTGTCATATATTTGATTTATTATAGATAACTGAGGGAGAGACACATCCTCATACAATATATTGGACACCACAATAATAATAATAATAATAATAATAATAATATAATAAAGGACCCCCTTTTCAATAATATGTTTGGATGCTTGATGATGATGTAGTCTAATAGCTTGATCATATATTAATGTGTAGAGAGGTGTCACTAGTCCCTTATAATGAGGATATCTGCTCCTCTAGGGAAAATAATATTGTGAATACCTGACTTCTACAACCGACTGTTATACATCTAATTACTATTGATATAAAGCATTTGGATATTAACAAACGACACTCTGCATAGAAAGTGTGAAAAGGTAGTGGATCCAACTAATTAAGAAGGTATCACCAGCCCTTATAAATGAAGGTGTTCACCTTCAAGGGGCAACAATAGTGTGAATACCCGAACATCATAAGAGAGTGCCATATACTATATTGATATGAACAACTGAGGAAGATATTTCTCCCCTCAGAGTGTATTACACATCAATAATAGATTTACAGCATCATCCTTATATTTTATATTATATTATAATTCTGATCTAATTAGATACAGCAAAGAATAATTCAGTATACCCAATTTGAAACCAAACAGCCTAGAATAAATTTATATTCAGGGTATCACCACAATTGACACCGATGCCTCCCTCATAAAATTGATAAGGACTAAACACACGAATGAATACTGATCCAATTATACAATAACAGACTATACACACCTGGACATTAGAATAAAACACGTGGACACACATTTTAATCTTAAAATCACCTTTATTTTTCATTGCACTTTGTATGTTTTGTTTATGTCAACATTTTAACCTCTATGTTTCGCTTATACTCATGGTCATGTGTAAGTAATATACACCAGTTTTAAATAGATATCAATAAAAGTTAAATTTTATTAAAATATAGGTAGATGTGATAACCAGATCTAGTCTCCCTTATGTGCACTGACAATACAGTTCTTTTCTTCTTCTTTTCTGTTTCTAATATATGTGCAGCACTTCACACCATATTGAGTTGCCAAAGTGACACAGTACCCACCCGTCACGGCTGTGATATAATTGAGGACCATCCTATGCTGGATCAGTTCTGTCTTGTAAGCTTGCAACTCTCTACCCGTGTACCTGAAGGTTTCGTCATACATCTCAGTGATATTATCTATCAAGTTCGCTAGCGCATGAATATACCTATAATTTATAATTCCTCTGGCAGTACGGGTGATGTCTAATGCGAGAAGGAATTGAATCCCGGTGGATTCGTGGATCAAATCAGAGGCTACGTGCTCTGTCCTATCTATGAGGTGTCTCTTAACGATGTGTTCATAGTGAGTATGAGTATAAGGAGCCTGAGCACTGCGGTGAACGTCTTTCATCTTATCATGGGTTATGGTCATGACCTCTGGCAACACTCTTCCAACATAACACAATCCCTCTGAGTTCGGGGCAAGCCACTTATACGCCTTCCTCCCACATATGAAATAGGCATCATCGGGGAGAACATATGGGACAGAATATGACATTACCATATTACAAACTTTCCAATTGAAAAACCCAATTCCTAGTTCTCCCATCTGCTCAGTACAAGTATCAGGCTGGATGATATGAGCACAGTACCCTGGTGATACTTCTCCAACCCACATGGTCTTGCTTCCTCAAGTATACCTATACCGAAAATACCTTCCACTGTTGGCTATTTGGCGTACAAGTTCCGAGTCTATGGGTATCCTATCAGCTCTATGCGAAAAGGCCATGGTCTGGTTATTCCATGTCACCTCCCAATTTCCTGGTTTTCGGTAATTGGAAATGTTGAAGCATAGTAAGGATCTATCTACATGATACTGGTGGAGCTTCAAACCAGGGGGCCTAGAAATATTACATTTCTTGTCCACCGGTCTCCCACCCCGTAATTCGAGTACCTCATCTATTGCTAAAGGGTACGATACTAATCCTGACTTGCTCTGACCTTGAGGTACTTGTGAGCACACCCAGCATTCTGTTTGGTTTAAAACCTTACCCACTAGTGAGTGGTAATCACTCAATGGATGACGGTCCATGTTGATATTAAGGCTGGACTGACATCTCTGGATGCACCCATCCTCAACTATGTTCTCACAATTCCAACAAATGCAATTTTCCTCAGCCAATAACCCTTCACAGTGCCTCCGAGCTCCCTGACTACCAGATCGTTTTCTGATACTCGCCTTTGCTCGAGTGATGTGTTGCTCTTGGAATTCTACAAATCCGTCCTCGCCATCAGAACCCATTCCAGATCCTTTCGCGACCTCTCTGGGACTTTCACCGAAACAGACTGTTCTGGTCAACAACAGGGCTAACAGGAAAACCCGGAATGCAGTCACTTGGGGTAAGTCCATCTTATTAAGGGGAGAGAAAGGAAACAAGAAGGGGGGGGGGGGGGGAGAAGGAGAGAAGGAGGGTAGTGCGAGATGGAGAAAATAATAAAAAAAGAAAAACTGGTGCGACAACCGCCTCTGGTCTTGTTGTTCTCCGCGCTCAGGTGCCGTCTCAACAGTACTGCCTCTCAACCTTCCCGGAACAGACACTCCAGTGATACGATGTTCTCTACACTCTGCTCTTTGTCACGGGTTCTCTCTGGGTCAGCGACCTTCTTACAGTGGGACGAGTGGACCCAAGTCTCTCTTTCGGCAACCTTTAATCCCGTCATGCTGGTTAGTAAGACTTGATACGGTCCTTCCCACCTGTCAATGAGGCAACCTGAGTGTAGAAAATTTTTAATCATTACATAATCCCCAGGTTCAATGTCATGACAATTACTGTTCGGTTGGTCAGGAATCACCAGCTTTAGACTTCTATTTTGATCCCTCAACTGCTGGCTCATCCTAACCAAATATTTTACAGTCACTTCGTTATTGCATTTCAAATCATCCTGGGGTCTATCATTACATGGGGTTGTCGGTCAAAAAGAATCTCAAAGGGTGATAGGTTAAGGGGGGACCTGGGAGTGGTTCTGATGCTGTACAATACTAGTGGCAAAGCTTCTGGCCACAACAATCCAGTTTCAGCCATCACTTTCCTCAGCTTGTTCTTAATAGTGCTGTTTACTCTCTCCACCTTCGCACTCGCCTGTGGGTGGTACGGAGTATGCAGCTTGCTATTAATTCCCATCAGATTGCACATAACCTGAAAGACTTCACCTGTAAAATGGGTACCCCTATCACTTTCAATTATTCTAGGGATACCATATCTACACACAAATTCCTGCACAATTTTCTTTGCAGTGAACGTAGCAGTATTTGTGGCAGCAGGGAACGCTTCTACCCAATTGGAAAACACATCAATACAGACGAACACATTTTAAATTCCTACAGGGTGGTAACTGTATGAAATCAATTTGTATTACCTGAAAAGGGCCGTCTGTCGGCGGGATATGGGATGGTTCTGTTGCTATTGACTTTCCAATATTCTTCCTCAAGCAAGTAAGACATGTCATTGCTCTCTTACCCGCATGAGAAGAGAATCCTGGCGCACACCAGTAGGCTCTCACCAGCTTACACATACCCTCTTTACCCAGATGAGTCAGACCGTGTGCCGCCTCAGCTAAGCTTGGAAGATATGCTCTGGGGGCCACTGGCTTACCCTGTCCACCTGTCCAGAGTCCTGAGGACTCCTGGCCATACCTCTTTGACCTCCAGACTGCCTTTTCCTGTAGAGAACACAAATTTTGCATTTGAATTAATTTTTGTGTGTTGATTGTGTTGAATGTCATCAGTGATGTGATATTTGTTTGTATGGGGGTGCTGGCTGCTGATTTAGCAGCTTCGTCTGCCCGGCTGTTACCAAGTGAGATTGGATCTTGGTTGTAAGTGTGTGCTTTGCACTTGATAACAGCACTCTGTCTGGTTCTTGTATCACTGTTAGAAGCCTTTTTATGTGGGACGCATGCGCTACAGGTGTGCCGGCTGCCATCATAAAATTTCTGAGGCGCCTTAGGGCCCCGAAATCATGCACTACTCCAAAGGCATACCTAGAATCTGTGTATATATTAGCTGACTTACCCATGGCCAATTCACACGCTCTGGTTAGGGCGACCAGCTCAGCAACTTGTGCTGAGTGCGGTGGGCCCAGGGGCTCAGCTTCTATGATACTTCTGTCATCTACAACTGCGTACCCAGTGCACAAGTCTCCCGAGTCCGTCTGTCTGTGGCAACTACCTTCAGTGTAAAAAGTAAAATCTACGCCTTCCAGTGGGTTGTCACTAATGTCAGGTCTCGCAGTGAAAGTCTGGTTCAGGTATTCCATACAATCATGCGTGTCAGTGTCTGCACTAAATCCTCCTTCACCATCATTCTCATCCTCCACCCTTTGTGCCTGTCCAGGCACACCTGGCAGATAAGTTGCAGGATTTAGTGCGCTGCATCTCTTTATGGTGATGTTTACAGAGGCCATTAGTGCTAATTCCCACCTTGTAAACCGTGCTGATGAGACATGTCTGGTTTGGGCGGAGTTCAGTAAGGCTGACACTGCATGAGGTGTATGGACTGTCAGGTTGTGTCCTAACACTACGTCTTCGCTTTTACTCACTAGCAAAGCTATCGCTGCAACACTTCGCAAGCATGTGGGGAGAGACCACGCTACGGTGTCCAACTGTGCACTGTAGTAAGCTACCGGCCTGCTGGCATCACCATGGCTCTGGGTTAGGACACCTGCCGCACACCTACACTTTCCGTACCGTACAATTCAAAGGGTTTCCCATAATCTGGCATGCCTAATGCAGGTGCCTGTGATAGGCACTGTTTGAGTCTCTCAAATGCTAGTTCGGACTCATCTGTGTGCGAGATCCGATCTGGTTTGTTTGAAGAGACCATTTCTTGCAAAGGCAAGGCCAGTATGGAGAACCCTGGGATCCAGTTTTGGCAGTACCTACACATTCCCAGAAAAGTGCTGATCTGTTGCTGGGTTTGCGGCAGAGTCATGTCTCGAATCGCCTGTATTCTATCAGCGGTGAGGTGTCTAAGTCCTTGCGTCAAGCAATGTCCCAAATATTTTACCCTGGTCTGGCACAACTGCAACTTATCCTTTGAAACCTTGTGTCCCGTATTAGAAAGGTGAAACAGAAGCTGTTTTCTGTCTTTCAAGGACGATTCGAGTGAATCAGTACACAGCAGTAAGTCATCTACATACTGTATTAATACTGATCCACTCTCAGGTTGAAAGGATTGTAAACAGTCATGCAGAGCCTGGGAGAAAATACTTGGGCTGTCAATGAAACCTTGGGGTAGAGGAGTCCAGGTGTACTGTACTCCCCTGTATGTAAATGCAATCAGGTATTGGCTGTCAGGGTGCAGAGGGACAGAAAAGAAAGCAGAACAGAGGTCAATGACAGTGAAAAAATTTGCAGTTGGGGGAATTTGCATGAGGATGACAGCTGGATTTGGCACTACTGGGAATTGGCTCTCAACTATCTTGTTTATCCCTCTTAGATCCTGCACTAGCCTGTAACCCCTCCCCCCACTCTTTTTCACAGGGAAGATGGGACTATTGGCAGTGTTGGACGTCCTGACTAGGATTCCCTGTTGTAGCAAGCGCTCTATGACTGGGCACACTCCTAATACCACCTCTGGCTTCAGAGGATACTGAGGGATTTTTGGAGCTATCCTACCATCTTTTATTTGCACTACTACAGGAGCTACATTCGCCATCAATCCAGTGTCTTGTCCATCTTTGGTCCAGAGGGATCCCGGTATTTGTGAGATCATTTCCTCTACCTTGGATGGACACCTGTCTATACCAGCAGAGTGTGACATCAGCCTTTGTGGGGTGTCTAACATATCCTGCACTTCCTGAACGTGATTCTCGGGTATATCCAAGAAGACACCCTCAGGAGTACAATATATGACACACCCCATTTTACACAATAGATCTCTCCCAAGTAGATCAGTCGGAGCCGATGCAGCTAACTAAAAGGAATGCTTGGTCTGCAAAGGCCCTATCGTAATCTCCGCAGGTCTACTCAAAGGGTAGTGTTGTACTACTCCTGTTACTCCCATTGCCGAAATTGTTTTACCCGTGGTTTTCATACCTACCGTTGAATTTAACACTGACCTGGCCGCCCCTGTGTCTACAAGAAAAGGTAATGATCTACCAGCTACATCAACTGTGACCTCAGGTTCACTACCAAGGCTAGCGATCAACTTCACTGGCTGCAGACTACAGGTGTGGCCCAACCCCTATTGTATATTGTGACCCTCCCGCAGCGCACTGGTAGCTACAATATTTGAGGGGGGTAACTGAGAATTTTCTGAGGTTTGCCAGTCCCTCCTAGGTGGGTACCTCCTTGTTTCCCCTGCATGCGGCTCATAACTTCTCCTATGCGATCCCTGATCCCTATCATGTGTATTATAATGTGGTTCATATCCTGGTCTAGGGGGTCGATATACCTTATGTGTGCCTTTATAACTACAGTTCCGTGCAAAATGTCCTTCCTTCCAACAGTTATAGCATACTACTAAACGTGACTTACCATAAGGGGTCTGGGGTTTTGGCTGATGCGGTTTGGTTGTAAGGGCATTTATACTTACTGTCATCAGCTTATCCCCCTGTGACTCCCTGTGCTTAATGACGTTCCGATCGTGCTCGATAGCGGACTCTCTTAATGCAGCCACCGAGATACCTCTCCAGTTAGGTAGAGTGGTTTGTACCCTTGTTCTTAATGTCTCTTTTAACCCGTCCATTAATACTGACACAGCTACCTCCCTGTGATGTACATTTTCCTTAATGTCCTCGACCCCAGTGTATCTAGCCATTTCCTGCAGTGCTCGGTGGAAATATTCAGATGCCGTTTCACCTTCTTTTTGTCTTATGGAAAAGATTTTATTCCATTTGACAACAGTAGAGAAATATACTCCTAATTGCAGATTGATTTGTCGTACATTCTCCTGAGTGTACTCTTCAGTGAGAGGTACTTCTGCGTCTAATTTACAATCAGTATTGAATTTTGCGGGGTCAATATTTGAAGGTAAACATACTCGTAGCACTGTTCACCAATCTTTGTTTGTGGGTTCGGTGGCGTTACCTAATTCTTTAATGAACCTCTGGCATGCGACTAGTTCCTTTCTGGGACCGGGAAATTCAGACATAATTGTCCTCAATTCTGTCCGGGACTAGGGACAATGCATAGCAATGTTTATGATGGGAGTGCCTCCCTGAGCGTCAGTCTTCCCATTGGGAACTGCGATCACCCTGACAGGATTTAGTTCAATTACGTCATTCTGAGTTGACTCCACAATCTGAGGTGCTATTGTCTCTGCATAATGTATGGTACCGTACTTACCTGTGGACACGACCTCACTTATCCCTCCGCTAGGGGGCCTTACTACTGATCTTACTGGTTGGGCCGTGCCCACCTGAGTGTTCTGTATGGTGGCTGAGAGTGCCGATATCGTGCTGGGCTCATCTTCTTGCTCGCAGTCCTGAGGAAAGTTTAAAATGGGATACAACTTGCAAGGGTTAGCGTTAGTGCATTTATCAACTATACTCTTATCGGATACCAATATGCCATTGTCTGTAGCCACTTTCTCCCCTACAATATACGGTGGTGGTGGTGCGGTTGCCATCATTTTCCTGCTAGGTTTGGAACCGGCTGCGTGAGCTAATTCTCTTTGCATATCGCCCTCTTGCTGCCATAAATTTAAACAGTTTGTGTGTCTGACCCTTTGCTTTTGGGATTTTATCAGACATATCCTAATCCTTAAATTCTGTAATACCTCTGGTTCAAAACTGCCTACCTTAGGGAATGGTTCCCTATCTTCCACAGTCATACGTTCCCATTCATTGCAAAAAACTTCTGTGTGTGGTCCATGCTTCTCACACATAATGAACCTCGCCGACCCCCTGGGCCGCGGAATGTCAACCTGAACCCTGGTTGAACGTCCCTTACTTGAGCAACTGGCCCCCATATTTTGCAGGTATTTGTCCTTTCGGCTAATCCCACAAAAAAAAATACTCAATATAAGGCAACGGTGAAAGCTATCCGAGTGCTTTCACCCACTCACGCCCACGTTGGCCAGTACTACCATACACTGTTGATAGCGCAGGCAATGTACCCAACCTAGGGCCCTACGTAACCTCTACTTACTGGAAGTATCTGGGAATAATTTACCCTTTCCAGTAATTATAAGTTGTTGGAGATTTCCTGAGAGAGACCAGCGAAAACTCCCTAAACCTTTATTATACACAAATCACGCTTGCGTATGCTATAGTTAGCGCTAATGATACCGCGATTTTACGCAAGACTCGTAAAAACAGTATCACGTTGCGCTAATATCGCACCCACTTACGCGCGGTCCAATCGCACAGCGTATAGGTACTTGTTACTTATCCGCCGTACGACCAATGGAATCGATTTTTCAGGCTGCAAAACCTCAGCCGGAGCCTATCAAAAACAAGCCTATATGGGTAAACCTCGCTAACCCCCTGGGCTGCTGTACTCTAAACCTCGCTGACCTCTTGGGCCGCGGTACTCTAAACCTCGCTGACCTTCTGGTCTGCGGTACTCTGCTACCTTGCTCCTTTTTTTCTTCAATCTATATTAACGTGAGTCAGCTGCCTCACGCCACCAAGTCTCCACTCACTTGATGTACCACTCGACGGGATCCCGAATTCCCTGGGTCCACAAAACCTTTATTATGTTTGCTCACTCACGTTCGTTCACTCAAATATACTTTGGTTTTTCTGTACAGAAAATTAACTTCCATTCAGATAAACAGCCTTAGTACCAGAGGTAATACAGTAAAAAAGGTTTTATTGAAACTAAATTTTGGAAACCGAGCAATTTGTGCTATTGTAACGTGGCTACTGTTCCGCCCCTAAACTAAACAATGCTATTGTGTAATTTGTACTTAGCGGTCGTACCCTTACGCACGTTGCGCAAACACGCGACCGTGCGTATGTCTTTACGTTGCGTACGCAGTACCGTACTTCATCCGAGACACATGTACAATAACCGTACGTCCGCAATAGTACAAATCCCACACTTCTATAAATGTAAGCGATATTACCTATAATCGCTCACTTAACACAACACAGTTGTCTTTCTGTATAAACCTTTTTAACTAGGCCATACTGTGTTTGTGTTTTACGTTTACTTCCTTAATATTTATTCTATATTTTTAACTAAATAGCAACAAATTTCTCCGTACAGGTCTAAATGAATCTAGTAATCAGTATTTATGGCAACAATATGAGCAGGTATACAAATACAAAGTACAGGTGTATGCTTGTGTTGTGTGCGCATTTGGCGCCAAACAGAAATTCGCAGACTTTTAAAATAGCTTTGCGTATTTACTTTACGGGTTCTACCAGCATCCCTACAAACCATGCAGAGCAGACGCCATCTAATCAGCAATACAAATAGGGTTTCCAGTGTATCCACCAACCTGGAGAAGGCTTACGTGGGATACCTGTCCGCCCTTTGCTGATATATAAAGTCTGCTTTAACCTGCTAGGCTGCAGGTATGTGAAAAAAAATGGATGATGCCCCCAATTGATAATGTCTATATTATCTTAAACCATAAAGCTATACCTTTAAACACACTTTTACCATGGAGCCGCTACGGCCGCTAAACTTAATATTCACTCTATATACCTTTTACGCTATTTGCGTAATGAATCCCGTACCACGTACGGACTCTGTGTACAAACGCCGTGCTGGGGGTACAAAGTACACGCAGCGCATACACACTCAATTGATACACCTTAAACCTTCGTAGTAATGCAATGCAATGATATTATACTTTACACCTTATGCAGCGCTGACGGTACAAAGTACCTTATTAATACACTGTTGAACCTTATACAGTTAGGTAATGCAATACACTTTAAACCCTAGCAGGGAAAAGAGGACACAACACCGATTTGTAGTTAAACACTGGGTTCCGACACCACAGAGTGATATATCTGAAAGGGGGTTAACAATACAAATTATACACTACAATACAACAGAGTAAATGGCTACAGTCAATGTACATACGTGAGAATATTCGCATGCGCTTCCTGGTCCAGTCCTCCGCTAATCAGGTAGATAGCGTTAAGAGTCTTCTGACTGGCCAGGCAGCAACAGGCTTTTTATACAATACTTCCAAAAGCAATACAATGGATACTGTAATCCCTTTGTCCATTGGACACAGGGATGTATCTTTACAGTACAGGAGAGGTCATAGGTTGATTTGAAAAGGTGGGCGATGTATTTCTTAACTGCTCTTGTGGGTGGTCTACTCTGGATTCCCGCCGCATACATAATATACAGTAAATACAGTTTATATCTATATTCTGCTTCTGCACATAACTATCCACAGGAACATGCGATCTTCTGCAAACCAACACCGGAATGTTACCCTTAAAATACCCTACAGCTGGATACCAGACACCACCTTATAACCTTAGTCTGTCCTTTCCTATCATGCAAAGGTGAATCCCTCCGTTCTGAAATCATTGAAACTGTTGATACTTGCTGATGTGGTGCACGGGGACTATGTGTACAATGTGCACTATTTGGATTAAATATGTAATGTTTTGATAGCCCTCCATGCGTTCACAAACTCCGCCGTAAATACCCATACCACGCGCAGGATCGCGGGAGTGACCATACGCAAATTGCGGATATGTGCACGCACAGCGGAACAAGTGCACGCGCAGCGGGCATGTGTGTGTTGTTAGTACGTGCTGTGTGTACTGCAATATTTTTCGACTTTGACAGCTGATACGCAGGAGAGCCTTGTTTTAAGTCCTCCCTGCACATCAGCCCGCTGTTGTTGTTCTGCTTGTGCAGCTCTCCAGATATTGGCAGTAGGAGCAAGGAGTGGGCCCCCTCTCTATAAGGGCCTAGGACTCGAGTACCCGCAGTCCCCCCTTAATGGCGGCCCTGGACCCCATATTGTGTCATAGAATTGTGTCTTCCCTTTGGCTTGTTAAAATAGTTTAAAATTACCAGAGGCGTCTCTTACCTAAACGACACCCGAAGCAGCACTCCCTGAGTGTTTCTGCGTGCCAAAGGCGCGCAACCTGAAAAGGGGTAATTTCTTCATGGGAGGGTGTGGCTATGTGGGTGGGGCATGGCTTCACATACCGATCCCGCGTTTTCTTCACATGGGGTTTCGGGAGAAGCAGGTTGCCCCCGGAGTCTGCTGTACTGCTGTACTGCTGTGCCGGCTCCTACACTGTGACATTAGCCGGGTGCTGCAAGTAATGCTACAGTGCAGCACCCCGACTCCTGTCACTGAGCAGGAGCTGGTATTTTGGTGTCACCCCTCAGGGGGTGACCCCCGGCTGCAGGCCACACACCCCACACCACCCTTGTGATGCCACTGAAATTACTTTTGTAATAGTTTATGTGCTAAGCAGGAGTTTTTATATCAAATAAAGACATTCCTGTTATTCATGTAACTTTTATACAACATGTGCAGCCCTACTAGTAGATTACTTAAAGAAAGATTCAACAAACTCAGTAAGGGTTATTTGCTATGGAATTTCAAGTACAATCACAATGAGATGAAAAGCGCTCGTATTTAAGCAAATGTAATACTGCATTTAAAATAGGCTCACTTGTGATAGGATGTTGTTGAGAACTGGTAGCATCAAAGTGCCCCTCCATCAAACCGCCAGAGAACACACCAAAACAATAAATGGATTTTGTTGTACGGGAATCTGTAGTCTCTGTGTCTTATTTTCTAGACAACGGGATATACATAAAGTTAACCGGTTAGTTTATCACAGAAGATCAGCAATTAGGCTTGCAACAGTGCTGTAAATGCTGGGACGACAGTCCAAGCTCCGCCTGCTGTATGTTAAATATAAAAGGTTTGCAGGGATAGGCTGAATCTATTCCAAAGGGCCATGGGTCTCCTTTCTTAGCTACTCGTTCTCCTTAGGGCTCCTCCTTTGAGGTAAATACTGTAGGTAAATATTTTTGCACAACACTTAGGGTCACTGGGAGAGCTGTCAGTACCCTTTACACAGCAGATAAACAGTTGCTGACTATCAAGCGTTCCTTTAACGCATTTAAGTGTCAAAATATATCTCTCCTTTCCTCCTTTTGCTCTCTGAGAGGTTCGGCAATGTTTATTTCAAGTGACAGGTTAACCTCTGATAACTGAGACACTATCCTCTCCTGACTCGAATTAGGTTGGTTAAGTACTTAAATCTGAAATATAAATATATAAAAAGTAAATTTCACTGACTCATAAAAAAAATCTACTGAACTATAAGGCTGAACTTCCTTCCCAGTGGCAGTTGCAGAGCAGTCCATTATTCAAATAAATGAGCCACACCCAGCAATGTTTGACAGTGTTTAGGAGTGGCAGTTGATGTGGCTCCCCTATTTAAATAATGGACTGCTCTGCAACTGCCACTGTCAAGGAAGTCCAAGAACAGAGCATTGTGTCCTTCCCCCTCTGAGACTTGGTATCGCTGGCACCATGCGTTCTTTATAGCCCTGGCTGGGTGGGTTGTCTTAACTCTCCTCTATAAGGGGGAAATTCCCAATAATCATCCCACCACTTTTAACCCCTTTGTGGGTGGAATTTAAAATAATCCTTTCTTAGTGGGTGCCTATGTCACAAAAGCAAGCTACTGTCCTAAGTTCCTAGTCCTTATGGTTCAGGAGAGTTTGTGATGAGTCAATGGTGTTTGCATTATATATATCTAGATTACTCATTACCAGTTATTTACTTAGCGCACACATACTATATTCTGCAGCTTTTTAAAGAGAATATTTGGCCATTCACATCAGTCCCTGCCCCAGTGAAGCTTTCAATCTATATCCCCTACTACATGTACATGCACACACATTTACACTAGAGTTAATTTGGTTGGGATCCAATTAACCTACCAGTATATTTTTGGATTGTGGGAGGAAACAGGAGTACCCAGAAGAAACCCACGCAAGTACAGGGAGAATATATAAATTCGACACAGGGCCATGGTGGGAATTAAACCCATGACCTCAGTGCTGTGAGGCAGTAATGCTACCATTACACAATCCGTACTGCCCAACTCCTACTCATATAAACTATAGTTATAAACTATGTTTCTCTAACGTCCTAAGTGGATGCTGGGGACTCCGTAAGGACCATGGGGAATAGCGGCTCCGCAGGAGACTGGGCACATCTAAAGAAAGCTTTAGGACTAACTGGTGTGCACTGGCTCCTCCCCCTATGACCTCCTCCAAGCCTCAGTTAGATTTCTGTGCCCGACGAGAAGGGTGCACACTAGGGGCTCTCCTGAGCTTCTTAGTGAAAGTTTTAGTTTAGGTTTGTTATTTTCAGTGAGACCTGCTGGCAACAGGCTCACTGCATCGAGGGACTAAGGGGAGAAGAAGCGAACTCACCTGCGTGCAGAGTGGATTGGGCTTCTTGGCTACTGGACATTAGCTCCAGAGGGACGATCACAGGTCCAGCCTGGATGGGTCCCGGAGCCGCGCCGCCGGCCCCCTTACAGAGCCAGAAGAGCGAAGAGGTCCGGAAAAATCGGCGGCAGAAGACGTTCCTGTCTTCAATAAGGTAGCGCACAGCACTGCAGCTGTGCGCCATTGCTCTCAGCACACTTCATACTCCGGTCACTGAGGGTGCAGGGCGCTGGGGGGGGGCGCCCTGAGACGCAATAAAACATGACAGAAATACCTTACATGGCAAAAAATGCATCACATATAGCTCATGGGCTATATGGATGCATTTAACCCCTGCCAGAATATACAAAAAACCGGGAGATAAGGCCGCCGAAAAGGGGGCGGAGCCTATCTCCTCAGCACACTGGCGCCATTTTCCCTCACAGCTCAGTTGGAGGGAAGCTCCCTGGCTCTTCCCTGCAGACAGAAAGGGTTAAAAAAAGAGAGGGGGGCACTACTTAGGCGCAGTATTAAAACATACAGCAGCTATAAGGGGAAAAACACTTATATAAGGTTATCCCTGTATATATATAGCGCTCTGGTGTGTGCTGGCATACTCTCCCTCTGTCTCCCCAAAGGGCTAGTGGGGTCCTGTCCTCTATCAGAGCATTCCCTGTGTGTGTGATGTGTGTCGGTACGTTTGTGTCGACATGTATGAGGAGAAAAATGATGTGGAGACGGAGCAGAGTGTCTGTAACAGTGATGTTACCCCCTAGGGGGTTGACACCTGAGTGGATGTACTGTTGAAAATTACGTGACAGTGTCAGCTCTATATAAAAAAACAGTGGTTGACATGAGACAGCCGGCTACTCAGCTTGTGCCTGTCCAGACGTCTCATAGGCCGTCAGGGGCTCTAAAGCGGCCGTTACCTCAGATGGCAGATACAGACGCCGACACGGATACTGACTCCTGTGTCGACGGTGAAGAGACAACCGTGATTTCCAGTAGGGCCACACGTTACATGATTGAGACAATGGAAAATGTTTTTATACATTTCTGATAATACGAGTACCACCAAAAAGGGGGTATTATGTTCGGTGAGGGAAAAACTACCTGTAGTTTTCCTGAATCTGAGAAATAAAATGAGGTGTGTGATGATGCGTGGGTTTCCCCCCGATAACAATTAATAATTTCTTAAAAAGTATTGGCTGCATACCCTTTCCCGCCAGAGGTTAGGATGCGTTGGGAAACACCCCCTAGGGGGGATAAGGCGCTCACACGCTTGTAAGAACAAGGGCTCTACCCTCTCATGAGATGGCCGCCCTTAAGGATCCTGCTGATAGAAAGCAGGAGGGTATCCAAAAAAGGTATTTACACACATACTGGTGTTATACTGCGACCAGCTATCGCCTCAGCCTGGAGGTGCAGTGCTGGGTTGGCATGGTCGGATTCCCTGACTGGAAATATTGATATCCTAGATAAGGATAGTATATTATTGCCTATAGAGCATTTAAAAGATGCATTTCTATATATGCATGATGCACAGCGGAATAATTGCAGACTGGCATCAAGTATAAGTGCGTTGTCCAATTCTACCAGTAAAATGGTCAGGTGATGCGGATTCCAAATGGCATTTGGAAGTATTGCCTTTGAAAGGGGACATTTGGGGTCGGTCTTTTAGACCTGGTGGCCACGGCAACAGCTGGGAAATCCACGTTTGTACCCCAGGTCGCCTCTCAAAATAAGACGCCGTATTATCAGGCGC
Organism: Pseudophryne corroboree; assembly: GCF_028390025.1. Taxonomy (NCBI): domain Eukaryota; kingdom Metazoa; phylum Chordata; class Amphibia; order Anura; family Myobatrachidae; genus Pseudophryne; species Pseudophryne corroboree. Next base: position 162,482,405 of record NC_086449.1, read on the forward strand.
AGTCCTTTGTTGGCAAGCGGACAAAAGGTTCCTCTTTTCTGCTCGTGACAGAGGGAGAGGAAAAAGGCTGCAGAGATCAGCCAGTTCCCAGGAACAGAAACCCTTTCCCGCCTCTGCCAAGCCCTCAGTATGACGCTAGGGCTTTACAAGCTCAGGCACGGTGGGGGCCCGTTCTCAATGAATTTCAGTGCGCAGTGGGCTCACTCGCAAGTAGACCCCTGGATCCTTCAGGTAATATCTCAGGGGTACATATTGGAATTCGAGACGTCTCCCCCTCGCCGATTCCAAAAGTCGGCTTTACCGACGTCTCCCTCTGACAGGGAGGCAGTTTTGGAAGCCATTCACAAGCTGTATTCCCAGCAGGTGATAATCAAGGTACCCCTCCTGCAACAGGGAACGGGGTATTATTCCACACTATTGTGGTACCGAAGCCAGACGGCTCGGTGAGACCGATTCTAAAATCTAAAATCTTTGAACACTTACATACAGAGGTTCAAATTCAAGATTGAGTCACTCAGAGCAGTGATTGCGAACCTGGAAGAAGGGGACTACATGATGTCTCGGGACATCAAGGATGCTTACCTTCATGTCAAAATTTACCCTTCTCACCAAGGGTACCTCAGGTTATGGTACAGAACTGTCACTATCAGTTCAGACGCTGCCGTAGGGATGGTCCACGGCACCCCGGGTCTTTACCAAGGTAAGGGACGAAATGATATCCCTTCGAAGGAAGGAAATTTTAGTTATCCCTTACTTGGACGATTCCCTGATAAGGGTAAGATCCAGGGAACAGTTGGAGGTCGGTGTAGCACTATCTCAGGTAGTGTTGCGGCAGCACGATTGGGTTCTCAATATTCCAAAATCGCAGCTGGTTCCGACGACTTGTCTTCTGTTTCCTAGGGATGATCCTGGACACAGTCCAGAAAAAAAAGGTGTTTCTCCCGGAAGAGAAAGCCAGGGAGTTATCCGAGCTAATCAGGAACCTCCTAAAACCGAACCAAGTCTCAGTGCATCAATGCACAAGGGTTCTGGGAAAAAATGGTGGCTTCCTACGAAGCAATCCCATTCGTTAGATTCCACGCAAGAACTTTCCAGTGGAACCTACTGGACAAATGGTCCGGGTCGCATTTTCAGATGCATCAGCGGATAACCCTGTCACCAAGGACAAGGGTATCCATCCTGTGGTGGTTGCAGAGTGCTCATCTTCTAGAGGGCCGCAGATTCGGCATTCAGGACTGGGTCCTGGTGACCACGGATGCCAGCCTGCGAGGCTGGGGAGCAGTCACACAGGGAAGGAATATCCAGGGCTTAGGGTCAAGCCTGGATACATCACTTCACATAAATATCCTGAAGCTAAGGGCCATTTACAATGCTCTAAGCTTAGCGAGACCTCTGCTTCAAGGTCAGCCGGTGTTGATCCAGTCGGACAACATCATGGCAGTCACCCACGTAAACAGACAGGGTGGCACAAGAAGCAGGAGGGCAATGGCAGAAGCTGCAAGGATTCTCCGCTGGGCGGAAAATCATGTAATAGCACTGTCAACAGTATTCATTCCGGGAGTGGACAACTGGGAAGCAGACTTCCTCAGCACGACCTCCACCCGGGAGAGTGGGGACTTCACCCAGAAGTCGTCCACATGATTAAAAAACTCGACAGGTATTGCGCCAGGTCAAGAGACCCTCAGGCAATAGTTGTAGACGCTCTGGTAACACCGTGGGTGTACCAGTCAGTGTATGTGTTCCCTCCTCTGCCTCTCATACCCAAGGTACTGAGATTGATAAGATGGAGAGGAGTAAGCACTATATTCGTGGCTCCGGATGGGCCAAAAAGGACTTGGTAACCGGAACTTCAAGAGAGGCTCACGGAGGATCCGTGGCCTCTACCTCTAAGAAGGGACCTGCTCCAACAAGGACCCTGTCTGTTCCAAGACTTACCGCGGCTGCGTTTGACGGCATGGCGGTTGAACACCGGATCCTGAAGGAAAAAAGGCATTCCGGATGAAGTCATCCATATCCTGATCAAAAGCCAGGAAGGATGTAACTGCAAAAACATTATCACCGCAATTGGCGAAAATATGTTGCGTAGTGCGAGGCCAGTAAGGCCCGACGGAGGAAATTCAACTGGGTCGATTCCTACATTTCCTGCAAACAGGAGTGTCTATGGGCCTGAAATTGGGGTCCATTAAGGCTCAGATTTCGGCCCTGTCAATTTTCTTCCAAAAAAGAACTAGCTTCAGTCCCTGAAGTTTAGACGTTTGTAAAAGGGGTACTGCATATACAGCCTCCTTTTGTGCCTCCAGTGGCAATTTGGGATCTCAATGTAGTTTGGGTTCCAAAAGTCACATTGGTTTGAACCACTTAAATCTGTGGAGTTAAAATATCTCACATGGAAAGTGGTCATGCTGTTGGCCCTGGCCTGGGCCAGGCGCGTGTCAGGATTGGCGGCTTTATCCTGTAAAAGCCCTTATCTGATTTTCCATTCGGACAGGGCGGAATTGAGGACTCGTCCTCAGTTTCTCCCTAAGGTGGTTCCAGCGTTTTCACCTGAACCAACCTATTGTGGTGCCTGCGGCTACTAGGGACTTGGAGGAATCCAAGTTGCTGGATGTTGTCAGGGCCCTGAAAATATGTTCCAGGACGGCTGGAGTCAGGAAATCTGACTCGCTGTTTATCCTGTATGCACCCAACATGCTGGGTGCTCCTGCTTCTAAGCAGACTATTGCTCGTTGGATTTGTAGTACAATTCAGCTTGCACATTCTGTGGCAGGCCTGCCACAGCTAAAATCTGTAAAAGCCCGTTCCACAAGGAAAGTGGGCTCATCTTGGGCGGCTGCCCGAGGGGTCTCGGCTTTACAACTTTGCCGAGCAGCTACTTGGTCAGGGGCAAACACGTTTGCTAAATTCTACAAATTTGATACCCTGGCTGAGGAGGACCTGGAGTTCTCTCATTCGGTGCTGCAGAGTCATCCGCACTCTCCCGCCCGTTTGGGAGCTTTGGTATAATCCCCATGGTCCTTACGGAGTCCCCAGCATCCACTTAGGACGTTAGAGAAAATAAGAATTTACTTACCGATAATTCTATTTCTCGTAGTCCGTAGTGGATGCTGGGCGCCCATCCCAAGTGCGGATTGTCTGCAATACTTGTACATAGTTATTGTTACAAAAATCGGGTTATTATTGTTGGGAGCCATCTTTTCAGAGGCTCCTCTGTTATCATACTGTTAACTGGGTTCAGATCACAAGTTATACGGTGTGATTGGTGTGGCTGGTATGAGTCTTACCCGGGATTCAAAATCCTTCCTTATTGTGTACGCTCGTCCGGGCACAGTTTCCTAACTGAGGCTTGGAGGAGGGTCATAGGGGGAGGAGCCAGTGCACACCAGTTAGTCCTAAAGCTTTCTTTAGATGTGCCCAGTCTCCTGCGGAGCCGCTATTCCCCATGGTCCTTACGGAGTCCCCAGCATCCACTACGGACTACGAGAAATAGAATTATCGGTAAGTAAATTCTTATTTACTCTTTCACTGTTTCAGCCTACTATATGCCCAGGGCCGGATTAACAATGGGGCGGATGGAGCTGCAGCTCCAGGCCCCCCATTGAAAAAAGGCCCACAGGAGGAGACTGACAGCGCTGACAGGAAAAAAAACCTTGTTCCTGCCACAGACTGCCAGCGGCCATCTTCTCTCCCTCCCCCATGCCCTGCTTCCCTGACTCCAGCACTCTTACCTAAAACGAGTCACAGAACGGTGCAGGCAGTGCCCTGGCCGCATCTTCCCTCCAGTCTCTGACTCTTTCCTTCTCCGGGGTCCTGAGCACTGAGTCACTCACAAGCTCCGCCCCCCAGACTACACGAGGAGCTGCTGCTGCTACTGCAGCATAAATGAACCCTGGTAAGTTTTATAATGGCTTCTTAATGAGTAACATCAATTGGTGAAAAATACTGTATGTGTGGAGTATGTACTGTTTCTATGTGTACTGTATGTGTGTGTAGTGTATACTGTGTGTATACTGTATGTGTGTGTGTATACTGTTTCTATGTGTACTATATGTGTGTGTAGTGTATACTGTGTGTATACTGTATGTGTGTGTGTATAATGTATGTGTGATGTGTGTGTACTGTATGTCTGTGTAGTGTATACTGTATGTGTGGAGTGTGTACTGTTTGTTTGTATGTGTGTGTGTAGTGTATACTGTGTGTACTGTATATACTGTATGCGTGGCGTGTGTACTGTTTATATGTGTACTGTATGTGTGTATAGTGTATACTGTATGTGTGGTGTGTGTGTACTGTATGTCTGTGTAGTCTGTACTGTATGTGTGCGTAGTGTGTGTGTTTGTGTATATAGATATATATTTATGGCTGTGTGGGGAGGTAAATGTGTTAATGGGCACTGGGATGGTCCCAGGGGGCCCGCCAGCAAGACTTTTTGTTGACAAGTATTTATTCTTGTGCCAGCCCCAGACGCCACTCTGCGGTGCGTTGTGTGTGATGTAGAGAGGAGCCAGCTTAAATAAAGGAGAGGTGCGCCCATTTGATTGATTTCAGAACAAAAGGTGAGGTGTGGAGTGGGGTCATGCTAGCGGTCCCTGACAGTCCATGCGGGGGAGCTGACGATCCAGGTGGTGGGTGGTTTAGAGTGGTCTGAAGCTCTGGGGGAAAGGTGATGTGGGTGATAGCGTTGTCTGACGGGTAGGTGGGTGGTAGCGGCGGGCATCAGCCGATGGTCCATGAGGGTGCGGGGGGATGGTAGTGGGGGCCAATGGTCTGAGGGGGTTTTCATGGAGGGGGCTCAGAAGATCAGCCCCGTGGAGAGCGCTCACCTGGCAGCACTTCCAAGCAGATGGTAGCGGCTTCCAGGAAAGTTAAGGTCTGGATTAGGGTTAGTTATATATCTGGATTTACGGGATGCAGTTAATATACTGGCTGTGGGATCCCAGTGTTCAGGATACCAACGCTGGAATTCCGACAGCCGGTGAAATGCTGGCGGTCTGAATCCTGAGGACAGCCCCATATTCCCACTTGGGTGGTGGGTCCACGCCACCACCCGAGTGGGAATAAAACCCGAAGCATGGAGAATTACATATGTATTCCAGATTTACTTGCTATATGAATACGGGAAGCACCACGCTTTGTTAAAAAAAATTAGCATCTTTTAATATATTTCTTTCTACTATATGTGTATCACTACAACTAGTCTGATGTATATAATAGAGTGCTTTCATTGTATTTTATATAGTAGAACATCCTACCCTTTTGCAAAAGTTTTTTTTCTCTACTGCTTAAGGTTGGACAAAATGAGTCTGCAGCTCCCTCCTCACTCTCCTAATGCTGCCAATAAAGCTGGGTATACACTAAACAATATGTCACCCTATCCCACAGGAGCGACATATCGGTCACATTGTCTAGTGTGTACTCCATGATATGCGTGCTCCAGTGGCTCGCTAGCAACATCCTTCAGGGATATCGCATACTAGGTCCCATCACCCACAATGTTGTGCTGGGTACACATCATTAAGTGTGTACCCAGCTTTAAATCACTGTGTACACTGTGCAGTGTTGGACGGAGAGTGCCAGTAGTATGCTTCCAGTCATGTGGAGTAGGAGAGCGTGAATTAGCACAATCCAGGCTTGCCGACTTTCGACAGGTCGACTGAACAGGGCCAGGGGCATGGCAATGCTATCGTAACCACATCCCCCACTATGCAGTGCCCACTTAACCGACACTGCAAATCCGGCCCGAGACCGTCCACTTTCACGGGTGCTGCGGCCGGCTCTAGGAGGCATGCCTACCTTTCCGGGGTAGGGGGTTCTAAATTAATATTATTTTGTAAAGGAAGTCCTTTGTCACTTGTCTTTCAGGGTAACAGGTGCAGTAATGGTGCATACACAGTATGCGATTCGCTCCAGGAGCAATATCGCATAGTGTTTCCCCTCATGGCCTGGGCCGCCGATATAGTGCATACACACTGTGCGATATTTCTAGCGATATCGCACAGTGACGTCATGGCCGGGCTATGCATGCAGCTTTAGAGGTGACACAGGAATACGATAACGATGCAGTGTACACACTGGGTGATAATGTAAACGATATCACTCAGGAGGATAAAAATGTGTGTATGCACCTAAAGTCTCTGCTGTCACTCTCTCATTCAGTGCAGGGGCGCTATCTGCTGTAATGTATTTGTGAATCCTTGTCTGATCTCTGTCACTGCATCTCTCAGACAGCCTTGGAGTGCCGCCCGTTTCTTTTTTTAAGTGTTAAACGGGTTACTGTGTGTGTGTGTGTGTGTGTGTGTGTGTGTGTGTGTGTGTGTGTGTTTCTATGTATAGAGATGTCAGTAATGTAGTGTACGGTATAGTACAGTCAATAATGTAGTGTACAGTATAGAGGGGTCAGTATTGTATTGGTAGGTACAGTGGGGTCAGTGATGTAGTGCAGGGTGTACTATAGAGGGGTCAGTAATGTAGTGTAAGGTATAGAGGGGTCAGTATTATATTGGTAGGTACAGTGGGGTCAGTGATGTAGTGCAGGGTGTACTATAGAGGGGTCAGTAATGTAGTGTAAGGTATAGAGTAGTCAGTGTTGTATTGGTAGGTACAGTGGGGTCAGTGATGTAGTGCAGGGTGTACTATAGAGGGGTCAATAATGTAGTGTAAGGTATAGAGGGGTCAGTATTATATTGGTAGGTACAGTGGGGTCAGTGATGTAGTGCAGGGTGTACTATAGAGGGGTCAGTAATGTAGTGTAAGGTATAGAGGGGTCAGTATTATATTGGTAGGTACAGTGGGGTCAGTGATGTAGTGCAGGGTGTACTATAGAGGGGTCAGTAATGTAGTGTAAGGTATAGAGGGGTCAGTATTATATTGGTAGGTACAGTGGGGTCAGTGATGTAGTGCAGGGTGTACTATAGAGGGGTCAGTAATGTAGTGTAAGGTATAGAGGGGTCAGTATTGTATTGGTAGGTACAGTGGGGTCAGTGATGTAGTGCAGGGTGTACTATAGAGGGGTCAGTAATGTAGTGTAAGGTATAGAGGGGTCAGTGTTGTATTGGTAGGTACAGTGGGGTCAGTGATGTAGTGCAGGGTGTACTATAGAGGGGTCAGTAATGTAGTGTAAGGTATAGAGGGGTCAGTATTATATTGGTAGGTACAGTGGGGTCAGTGATGTAGTGCAGGGTGTACTATAGAGGGGTCAGTAATGTAATGGTGAGCATTTAATACTGTAGTAAAGTGTATAAGGGTATATGAACTGGGGGTATTATTATGTTGTTCATGCCCCTTCCCCATGAGAAAATGTCCCTTTTTTTTGTTGATGCACGCTTAAAATATGAGATGCACAATTCTCTAACTTTGCCAGGGGCACTCAGACCCCTAGATACACCCTTACTCTCCCACCATGCACTTTGATGCAGAATGCCCAGCTTGGCGGGCACATACCAGTGGAGGGCACTGATATCTATCTGCCCTCAGACCTAGAGTAGACCATTACTCCTGCAGCATAAGCTGCAGGAGAACACATCCGTCACAGAATACTCGGTACAGCCCCAGCGGTGGCCCTACCTGCACTGACAGAAAGTCTACAAGTAAAGCTCCTTGCCATCTCTATAGAATGATAAAGGGCTTCCGAGGTACGCTTTACCACTCCATAATTTAACTAAATTAAAAGGAAAATTGCAGATCTGCTGCTTAAAAGCAGTATGCTTATCAGCTGCTTCTAATTAGAGCAGCCATATGGGGAAGCAGTTACCTTTCCGACTGACGGGATTCCGGAGGTCGATATACCAACACTGGGAACCCGAAGGACGCCGCAATCCCAGCATCTAAATAGCGACGCTGTACAAGATACCGGGGTCACAATACCGACAGCCGGAATAACGAAAGTCCATATGCTGGCATCCTGCCACGTTGGCGGAGGTTAGGTTAAGACATGAGGAGGGTTAAGATTAGGCACATAGAAGGGGAGGTTAGGGTTAGGCACCAAGCGGGGAGGTGTCAAAGTCAGAAAAATGTCTCAATGCACGTTGCCATATTTGCACCGCACACTGGTCCGCGCTGCGCGTGCGTACGCTCTCCCGTGGAGGCGCATACCCGCAATAGCGTGCACTCGCAGGCGCGGTATGCGCATTTACGGTAGAGTTTATGTGGTCGTAGCGTGCGACTCATTCGTTACATATTTTCACAATTAATGTAGTTTATAGATCATGGTCCCTTTGATAGATTCTGAAAGTTTGGTTAAAATACAATGTCCCAGAGCTGAGGAATCCCTCTTTATATCGTACGAAGGGTCTAACAGGAATCATACAGCAGTGTTTGGTACCCATCGGAAGAGTATTTAATTAGCAATATTCCGGTGTTGGTTTGGAGCGTATTAATCGCTCGTGCGAATAGTTATGGACATAAGAAGTTTATGTCCATTTCTATTATTTACCCATACTCAGGTATGCGGCGGGAAACCCAGTTTCCCACCCACCTGAGCTGTTGGAAATCGTCACAGCCCACCTGTATGAATCACCCTATGACCTTTTGTTATGATGTAGGGCCGAATTCCTTCGGCCAATGGACAATGGGATTGTAGGACCAGGAGATTGCATTGTGTGTGGGGCATAAATAGGCAGGCCGACCACATCCAGCTCTCACTCTCTCATCAACGGTTATCTGCTGATAGCCGGGAGCTGGATATCGAGGCGCAGGCGATCATACCCTTTGTGCGTAAGTTTCTCTCCGTAATCATTGTCTTTCTGTGAGCCAATTTCTCTCCATCTCTCTCTCTCTCTCTCTCTCCTCTTTTCTCTTATATCTCCCATAGTATTATAGTATTATATTGTATTTCATTTAGGTCAGAGTAGTATTGTCCTTTTGTATTTATTGTTTAGTTCTGTGGTTAGGAAGTCTCTGTTATATTGTAGTGTATCATTTGTACTGTTATCCCCTTTTACAAGTATATTAGATATAATACAGTTAATAGGCTTTGGAACCTAAACCAGTATCTGTGCATTTTCTATAGTGTTAAGTGTTCACTTGAGCGTCGGTGAAGCTCAAGCAGCTTTGTAGTTAGTCAGGTTACACAAGGTTGCATTTACACCCTGTACTCACATTAAGGTATTCAGTGTATTTCATTGGTATAAGGTTTTAACATAAAGGTATAGCGTTGTGAGCGTCTGCGCCGCTGGTGACCTCCTCGTGGTCTCGAGCGTATGCTACGCCATAGCGATTCATTCCCCTAGACATAGCCAATAACGTGTCCTGTGATCACTGGGCCGCGAGCGAACGTGACGCTTGAGCGTCTCGCCTACGGCTGAGCGATCGCTACGCCAATAGCGTACCATTACGGTACTTCTTAAGCAAACAGCGTACAGTGTTCTTAGCTTCATAAAGGGTTGTTTATACGACAAGGAATTTAGCATTGTCAATTGGGGACTCGTCCTATCCTTCTCATATCTGCACTAGGTAGATCAGCAGACATTATCCCCCAGCAAAGGGTGGGAGATTGTCTCATAGTGCTGGCGGGATAAGCGTCTGCTTCGCTTAGATAAAGAGTGCTGAAGGAATCCGGTAACCGGAAGTAAGAACAAAACGCTTGTGTCTTTTTAAAACTGTTTATTTTTCTCTTGTCTTGCGTACGCACGCATATATCTGCATTTCTGTTTCATTTTCGTATATCACTATTCCTGTTTGCCAATTTTATAGTTGATAGAAAGTGCTAAAAAGAGATTTGCTGTTATTTCATAGTAAAGGTAATAGTTAAAGTATAGAACAACACACGATCTGCCTGGGAGATAAGGCAGTCAGTGTGGATTGCGGTAGATGATCAGGGATCATTTACATTGATAAAAGTATATATTGTGTTACGGTGGATCTTTGCATTGCGTACACGTGTCACTAACAAAGACTAGCGTACGCAATCCAAAGGCAGACGCACGCAGCGTTCATTACGCAACGTAGCGTCCGGTTACGCCCACGTAGCTCAAGTTGTGATAAAGTGAAGTAACGCAAAGGCGATAATTAACGCACAGCGGTAGATAACGCGACGCGGTAAATAACGCAAATCTATTTTTGGAAAAATCTGAAATTTAGTTTAACAGATCCTGCTCCTAATTGGTAACACTTTTGGCCTAAAGACAATTTCTGCGCAGAAATAGATATAGAAACAAAAGTGTACATGTGTTGAGTGAGTGTGTTTTGTATACATAAGTTTATACAACTTTAAGGTGGAACCAAAAGGAAAGCCGGGTACTCGTCAAGGGACATACGTGTAAGTGACATATACGGTGGCTAGGGAGGCATCCCTGGTTAAATAATATTTGAGCATTAGAGTATAGCGGACCATAAGGTAACAAGACCAGGAGGTCATAAGGAACAAGACCAGGAGGTCATAAGGTAACAAGACCAGGAGGTCATAAGGTAACAGGTAAAATAGACAAAGAAGTCCGCTATAAAAGTCCAGTGGCACAACGCCTGGGGTGTTGGTGCAGAACCCATATAGGCCATAAGCTCTTGCTGAAGGAATCGCGGCCGGAAACATCGATTCCATTGGTCTTTCAGTACATGACAAGTAGTGCTCGTGTACTGAACGATTGGACCGCACGTAATTGTGTGCAGTAGTTAGTAATCTGACCTAATACCATTAGAGTAAAGTGGTCACAAACGCTATTTGTACATTCTGACGTGATTTGTGTAATTTTTTATTTTTGGAAGGGAAGTTCGCTGGTCACTCAGGAACTATCCAACAACCGATACTTGCTGGGGAACGCGCCCCAGTAAATAAAGGTTCACAGGGGCCCTGGGTTGGGTACCGCAGCTCTGGTTACAGTGATTGCAGCACAGGCCAACGTGGGCGAGAAGTAAGTGGGGTACTTGATAAACCACCACCGCCGGCCTGCCCAAGGACATCTTGGTTTGTTTGTAAGGGTTCGCTGAAAACCTTGAGATAAAGATCCAAGGAGGAATAAGCAACGCCTGCAGATTATGGGGGCCATTTGTTCAGGTAGGGGGCGATCGACCTCGGTTCGGGTTGATTCAGAGAACCGACCAGTTGGGTCGGCACGATATGTAATGTGTGAAAAATACGGTAGTCACACAGAGGTTTTATGTGATGAATGGGAGAGAATGACTGTACAAGACAGGGACAAATTCCCAAGAATAGGTAGCTTCAGTCCAGAAGTGTTACAAAATTTAAGGAGGAGGATATGTCTCGTAAAATCAACAAAGAGACGAATTCAGCATCATGATTGTTTACAGTTATGGCACCAGGAAGGTGAGATACAGAGAGGTTTGGCTCTGGCGGCAGGATCTGGGGCAGTCAGGAAGTTGATTGCCACAGCTCCTCCTCCACCATACATTGCAGGAGAGAAGTTGATTGCGGAGAGAAACGCACTGGGTTGTAAAACACAAACTCTTAGTAACACTGTAAATGTTAATGATGTTAACCAAATAACTCATGCAAGTATTAACCCGTGCAAGTTGTACCCTGTTTTGAACCTTCCTCAGGAGTGTGATCAAGAAGACGATTCAGCAACAATTTCAGCTCTCTCTCTTGCAGCCACCATAGCAGAGACCACAGTAGGCACAGCGACACCCACGAGATTAGTGAAAGCCCCTAGCGGAGGGATAGGTGAGGTCGTGTCAACGGGTAAGTACGGCACCATGCACTACACTGAAACAATTGTACCACAACAAGCTGTAGAATCTACACAGGAAGAGGCTGTTAGAATTGCTCCTGTAAGGGTAATAGCAGTTCCCAATGGAAAAACAGATGTGTCTGGAGCCACTCCCATAAGGAACATTGCCATGTACACTCCATTTTCCCGAATGGAATTAAGAACAATAGTGTCCGAATTTCCTGACCCCAGAAAGGACTTAGTTGCTAGCCAAAAATACATCAGGGATTTAGGTAACACTGTAGAACCCAACAACAAGGATTGGCAGATACTGCTAAGAGCTTGTTTACCTTCCAATGTTGATGCAACTCAGTTTTTAGCTGATTGTGCATTGGATAAAGATGTACCGCTTACAGACGTGTACAACAAGGATAATGTAAAAAGGATAAATTTACAGCTAAAGGAGTATTTCCCTGCCGTTGTTAAATGGAATAAAATATTTTCCATTAAGCAAAAGGAGTCCGAAACGGCAACAGAATATTTTCACCGGGCACTATTAGAAATGGCAAAGTACACTGGTATAGAAGACATTAAGACCAACCCAAACCATCGAGAAGTAGCAGTATCTGTACTGATGGATGGTTTGAAAGAAACATTGAAAGCTAGGGTACAGACCACGCAACCATGCTGGCGAGGTCTGTCAGTGTCCACATTGAGAGAGGCTGCTATTGATCACGACAGAAACATCACTAGGCACAGGGAGTCGCAAAGTGATAAGTTGATGTCCGTAAGTATACAGGCGCTGACCACAAGGCAGCCTGCGTATGTACCACCGAATCCTGTGGGTAAGGCAAGTGTAATAACATGTTTTTCTTGTAACAGACCGGGACACTATGCACGAGAATGTAGAACAAAGAATGTACAAAGATCTTTTCAACCCCCTAGACAACAACACATCACACGACATTGGGAGCAGGGTCCACAGAGGCGGAGTTTTGAGCCACATACAGGGGAAACAAAAAGATATCCCCCGAACAGAGATTGGCATGCCTCTGGTAGTTCCCAGCTAACTCCCCCACAAGTAGTTGCTGCCAATGGGATTCAGGGAGGTCAGCATACCCAATAGGGGTGTGGCCATACCTGTAATCTGCAGCCAGTTAAGTTGATTGCCAGTCTTGGAAGCGAACCAGAGATTGCAATCAATGTAGCTGGTAAAACTTTAAACTTTCTTGTAGACACAGGGGCGGCCAAGTCAGTGATAAATTCGACAGTGGGCATGAGAACCACTGGTAGGACAATTCCAGCCATGGGAGTAACAGGAGTAGTCCAGCACTACCCTGTTAGCAAACCAGCCGAGATTACAATAGGGCCTTTGCATACCAAGCATTCCTTTTTGCTGGCTGCATCTGCACCAACTAATCTCCTGGGAAGAGACTTACTATGTAAAATGGGTTGCGTCATTTATTGTACTCCTGAAGGTGTATTCTTGGACATCCCTGAGAATCACGCTCAGGAAGTACGAGACATGTTAGACTCCCCATCAAAATTAATGTCACATTCCATTATGACAAATAGGAATCCATCCCAAGTAGAAGAGATGACATCTCAGATACCAGAGTCGCTTTGGACAAAAGATGGACAGGACACTGGATTAATGGCAAACGTAGCTCCAGTAGTTGTACAAGTAAAAGATGGTAGGATAGCTCCAAAAATCCCACAGTATCCTCTGAAGCCAGAGGTGGAGTTAGGAGTTTTCCCAGTAATAGAGCGCTTGCTACAACAGGGCATTCTAGTAAGAACGTCCAGCACAGCAAATAGTCCCATCTTCCCTGTTAAAAAGAGTGGGGGGAGGGGTTACAGGCTAGTGCAGGATCTAAGGGGGATTAACAAAATAGTTGAGAGTCAGTTCCCCGTAGTGCCTAATCCAGCTGTCATCCTAATGCAAATTCCTCCCACTGCCAAATTCTTCACTGTTATTGACCTCTGCTCCGCTTTCTTTTCGGTACCTTTGCACCCTGACAGCCAATATTTGTTTGCATTCACATACAGAGGAGTCCAATACACGTGGACTCGGTTACCCCAAGGTTTCATAGACAGTCCAAGTATATTTTCTCAAGCTTTGCATGATTGTTTACAGTCTTTCCAACCGGGGAATGGATCAGTGTTGATACAGTATGTGGACGATCTACTACTGTGTTCTGATTCATTGGAGGCATCCCTGAAGGATACGAAACAGCTCCTGTTTCATCTTTCAGACACAGGTCACAAGGTTTCCAAAGACAAGTTGCAATTATGCCAAGCTAAGGTAAAATATTTGGGACACTGTCTAACACAAGGACTGAGACACCTGACCGCTGATAGAATCCAAGCCATTAGAGACATGACACTGCCACAAACCCAGCAACAGATCAGGACGTTTTTAGGAATGTGTGGGTATTGCCGTAATTGGATCCCAGGGTTTTCCATATTGGCGCTACCTTTGCAGGAAATGGTCTCCTCAAACAAACCTGATCGGATTTCGCATACAGACGAATCCGAAACAGCATTTGAGAGACTCAAACAGTGTCTAACGCAGGCACCAGCACTAGGTATGCCAGACTATGGGAAACCCTTTGAACTATACGGAACAGAAAGTGCTGGGTGCGCAGCAGGTGTACTAACACAAAAACACGGTGATGCCAGCAGGCCAATTGCATACTACAGCGCTCAGCTAGACACGGTAGCGCGATCCCTCCCCACATGCTTGCGTAGCGTTGCGGCGATAGCATTGCTAGTGACGAAAAGCGAAGATGTCGTGCTAGGCCACAATCTCACAATCCATACACCGCATGCGGTATCTGCCTTATTGAATTCTGCCCAAACCAGACACGTCTCATCAGCAAGGTTTACAAGATGGGAATTGGCATTAATGGCCCCAGTAAACATCACCATAAGGAGATGCAGTGCATTAAATCCTGCAACATTTCTCCCAGGTGTGCCTGGTCAGGCACAAAGGGTGGAAGGTGAGAGTGATGGGGAAGGAGGATTTAATGCAAAGGAAGATACACATGATTGTATGGAATATTTGACCCAAAATTTTACCGCAAGACCTGACATCAGTGACAATCCACTAGAAGATGCAGAACTCACGTTCTACACGGACGGTAGTTGTCACAGACAGTCAGACTCGGGAGACTTGTGTACTGGATACGCAGTCGTAGATGACCAAGACACCATAGAAGCGGAACCGCTAGGCCCACCTCACTCAGCCCAGGTTGCTGAACTGGTCGCCCTAACCAGAGCATGTGAATTGGCTAAGGGTAAGTCTGCCAATATCTACACCGATTCTAGATACGCCTTCGGGGTAGTCCATGATTTCGGAGCCCTATGGCGGCTCAGAAATTTCATGACGGCGGCTGGTACACCGATAGCGCATGCAGCTTACATAAAAAGGCTTCTAACAGCGATACAGGAACCCGACAGAGTGGCTGTTATCAAATGTAAAGCACATACATATAGTCAAGACCCAGTATCCCTTGGTAACAGCCGAGCAGACGAAGCCGCAAAGCTTGCAGCTGCTACCCCCACACGGACAGACACCACACAGTTGATGGTATTTAATACCATCAACACACAGAAGTTGTGTGAGATGCAGAATTTGTGTTCCACACAGGAAAGAGCAGTCTGGAAGGCAAAGGGATATGGCCAGGAGTCCTCAGGGCTCTGGACGGATGGACATGGTAAACCAGTGGCCCCCAGGGCATACCTTCCATGTCTGGCTGAAGCAGCTCACGGGCTGACTCATCTAGGCAGGGAGGGGATGTGCAAATTGGTAAGAGCATACTGGTGCGCCCCAGGATTCTCCTCTCATGCGGGTAAAAGAGCAATGTCATGCCTTACCTGTCTGAGAAAGAATATTGGAAAAGCAATACCTACAGAACCATCCCATATCCCACCTGCCGGCGGCCCTTTCCAAGTAATACAAATTGACTTCATTCAATTACCCCCATGTCGAAATTTGAAATATGTACTTGTTTGTATAGATGTTTTCTCGAATTGGGTCGAAGCTTTTCCAGCAGCTACAAATACCGCTATGTTTACAGCTAAGAAAATTGTGCAGGAATTTGTATGTAGATATGGTATCCCTAGAATCATTGAAAGTGATAGGGGTACCCATTTTACAGATGATGTCTTTCAAGGAATGTGTAAGTTGATGGGAATTGATAGCAAGCTGCACACTCCGTACCGTCCACAGGCGAGTGCGAAGGTCGAAAGAGTGAACAGCACTATTAAAAATAAATTGAGTAAAGTAATGGCAGAGACAGGATTGACGTGGCCAGAAGCTTTACCCATTGTTTTGTATAGCATCAGAACCACTCCCAGGTCCCCTCTTAACCTGTCCCCTTTTGAAATTCTGTTTGGTCGACAACCGCATGTCATGATTAACCCTCAGGATGATTTGAAATGTAACAATGAAGTAACTGTAAAGTACTTGATTAACATGAGTAAACAGTTGAGGAATCAAAATGATAATCTGAAGTTGGTGATTCCTGATTTACCAGGTAGTAATTGTCATGACATTGAACCTGGGGATTATGTAATGATACGAAATTTTCTACGCTCAGGTTGTCTTATTGATAGATGGGAAGGACCATACCAGGTCTTATTGACCAGCACCACAGCATTGAAGGTTGCTGAGAGAGAGACTTGGGTCCATTCATCCCACTGCAAAAAGGTTGCCGATCCAGAGAAGTCCCGTGATAAGGAACAGACGGTAGAGGTTGTATCACTGGAGTGTCTGTTCCAGGAGGACTGAGGCGGCACCTGAGCCTTGAAGACCGAAAGCAGTTGTCGACTCCCTTCTCCCTTTTATTGTTTTTCTCCACTTCCCAGCCCCTCTCCCTTAAGATTTCTTTTTCCCCCCTCTCATTCTTCTCTATTTCCTCCTCAAAGATGGACTTGCCCCAAGAGACTGTGATCCGGATTTTGATGTTAACCATGATGTTGACCAGAGCAGTCTGTTCCGGCGAGAGTACCATAGAGGTCGAGAGAGGTTCTGGAATGGGTTCCGATTATGATGATGGAGGCGTAGTTTTCCAAGATCAACCAAACCAACAAGCAAAGGCGAGTATCAGAAAACGATCCGATAGAAGAAATTGTGATGGATTGTTAGCTGAAGAAAATTGTATCTGTAGGCTCTGTGATAATCTGGTTGAAGATGGATGCATAAAGAAATGCCAATCTAGTTTTAATATCCATATGGACCGGCATCCATTGAGTGACTATCACTCCTTAGTGGGTAACGTGTTAAACCAAACAGATTGTTGGGTATGCTCTCAAGTACCTCAGGGTCACAGTAAATCAGGGCTAGTACCATTTCCTTTAACGTTAGGGGAGGTACTTGAGCTAAGTGGTGGGAGACCGGTGGACCGGAGGTTTAACATCTCCAGCCCTCCTAGTTTGAAGCTCCACCAATACCATGTGGATAGGTCCCTCTTATGTTTTAACATCTCCAATCCCAGAAAACCGGGAAATTGGGAAGTGTCATGGAGCAACCTTACCATGACCTTTTCACACAGAGCAGATAGAATGCCTACAGATACAGAGCTCGTACGCCACATAGCCAGTAGAGGAAAATCTTTCCGGTATCGATATACCTTAGGAAATAGGATTACTAGAGTTGGAGAGGTATCACCAGGATACTGTGCACATATCGTACAAACCGATACGTGCATTAGGCAGATGGAAGAATTAGGGTCAGGAGATTTCACCTGGAAGGTTTGTAACATGGTCATGTCCTTCTCCGTCCCATATGTTCTCCCCGATGACGCATATTTCATATGTGGGAGAAAGGCGTACAAGTGGCTTGCCCCAAACTCTGAAGGATTGTGTTATATTGGAAAAGTATTGCCTGAAGTGATGACTGTTACACATGACAAAATGAAGGACATACACCGTGGTGCCCAAGCTCCTTATACTCACACTCATTACGAGCACCGAGTTAAAAGACAACTGTCAGAAAGGTTAGAGCATCCGGCCTCTGATCTTATCCATGAATCCACCGGGATTCAGGTTCTGGTAGCGTTAGATTTCACTCGTACCGCTCGAGGAGTGATGAATTATAGATACATTTCCGCACTCGCCAATTTGTTAGATAATATCACTGAAATGTATGATGACACGTTTAGATACACTGGAAGAGAACTTCAAGCTTACAAAACAGAACTAGTTCAGCATAGGATGGTTCTTAATTATCTTACAGCAGTAACAGGCGGATATTGTGTTACATTGGCAACACAGTACGGCATAAAGTGTTGCACGTATATCACAAATAGCACCGAGGATCCGGTAGAGGTCATAGACCAAAAGATGGACGATATTCTGCAATTAAAGTGGGAATTTCGTCGAAAACACAATCTCACCCTTGCTGCTGTAGGTAATGAGCTGACTGGTTGGGTGTCATGGTTGAACCCGCGAAATTGGTTCTCCGGTTTGGGAGAATGGGCTCAAGGAGTCATAATGGATGTTGGAAAGTTTCTACTATGTATCTTGGGTGTCGTTATATCGATTGGATTGATATTTAGATGCGGGCAGGCTTTAATGAGGTGCAAACAAAGTACAAAAGTGATGAGCTTGAGGAGCGAGGAAACTGTAATTAACCTGGATTTGATTTATGACCCAATGATAGAAACCAGAATGTGATGAAAATGCGATTATACGGTCCGTTTCTTTCACCTGTTTTTCTGCTTTTCTCCAAGATACAAAGACCCCCTTGGACGAGGAAGCTGACGAGACGAGATGTATACAGACAACGGATTGACCAAAGAAGAAGATTTGACAACTTTAAATATGGACACTTGATGAACTTTGCCATGGATCCCCAGTTTCCCTAGTACTTTTAAACTCACGCTAGCCCAACATTTTTTGTAAATCTGATGGCTCAGACAAAGCTATTTGCTCATGCCTAAGGAGCAATACAGCGCAAAGAAGACGACTCTCAACAGATACCGAAAACAACTTCGACGACAGATGTACATTTCCCTGACATAGAATATCATTGCATTTTTCGTAAGTGTTCTTTATCTTCATCTCTACAACCCCCAGGTAACGACACACATAGACGATAGGGAATACAGGCACAGATATCAGCAACCACATACCTCCCCCATTCATGTATCATCAACTAAAATGTGCATCCCCATTTTGTTACAACCACAGCCGAAATGAGCTCGGTAGAGTTTGACAGCCCATCCACAGACCTGTACCACAGGATAAGAAGGAATTCAAATGTATACTTCGCAATACCTCGAAGCTTGATTTACCACACGTACGGCACGATGATACATGACCCTCCAAACATGGACTCATACACACATGCTTCTACTTTCTCACTAGGTCATACCCTTTTCACACCTACTCCTCTCTTCTTCCTTACCCCACCATGGAAATCAATTAACCCCTGACTTACATTTTTCTCCTTAAATGTTTTGTGGCAGTTATTATTGACTGCCAAAGGGTGGACTGTCAAAGTCAGAAAAATGTCTCAATGCACGTTGCCATATTTGCACCGCACACTGGTCCGCGCTGCGCGTGCGTACGCTCTCCCGTGGAGGCGCATACCCGCAATAGCGTGCACTCGCAGGCGCGGTATGCGCATTTACGGTAGAGTTTATGTGGTCGTAGCGTGCGACTCATTCGTTACATATTTTCACAATTAATGTAGTTTATAGATCATGGTCCCTTTGATAGATTCTGAAAGTTTGGTTAAAATACAATGTCCCAGAGCTGAGGAATCCTTCTTTATATCGTACGAAGGGTCTAACAGGAATCATACAGCAGTGTTTGGTACCCATCGGAAGAGTATTTAATTAGCAATATTCCGGTGTTGGTTTGGAGCGTATTAATCGCTCGTGCGAATAGTTATGGACATAAGAAGTTTATGTCCATTTCTATTATTTACCCATACTCAGGTATGCGGCGGGAAACCCAGTTTCCCACCCACCTGAGCTGTTGGAAATCGTCACAGCCCACCTGTATGAATCACCCTATGACCTTTTGTTATGATGTAGGGCCGAATTCCTTCGGCCAATGGACAATGGGATTGTAGGACCAGGAGATTGCATTGTGTGTGGGGCATAAATAGGCAGGCCGACCACATCCAGCTCTCACTCTCTCATCAACGGTTATCTGCTGATAGCCGGGAGCTGGATATCGAGGCGCAGGCGATCATACCCTTTGTGCGTAAGTTTCTCTCCGTAATCATTGTCTTTCTGTGAGCCAATTTCTCTCCATCTCTCTCTCTCTCTCTCTCTCTCTCTCCTCTTTTCTCTTATATCTCCCATAGTATTATAGTATTATATTGTATTTCATTTAGGTCAGAGTAGTATTGTCCTTTTGTATTTATTGTTTAGTTCTGTGGTTAGGAAGTCTCTGTTATATTGTAGTGTATCATTTGTACTGTTATCCCCTTTTACAAGTATATTAGATATAATACAGTTAATAGGCTTTGGAACCTAAACCAGTATCTGTGCATTTTCTATAGTGTTAAGTGTTCACTTGAGCGTCGGTGAAGCTCAAGCAGCTTTGTAGTTAGTCAGGTTACACAAGGTTGCATTTACACCCTGTACTCACATTAAGGTATTCAGTGTATTTCATTGGTATAAGGTTTTAACATAAAGGTATAGCGTTGTGAGCGTCTGCGCCGCTGGTGACCTCCTCGTGGTCTCGAGCGTATGCTACGCCATAGCGATTCATTCCCCTAGACATAGCCAATAACGTGTCCTGTGATCACTGGGCCGCGAGCGAACGTGACGCTTGAGCGTCTCGCCTACGGCTGAGCGATCGCTACGCCAATAGCGTACCATTACGGTACTTCTTAAGCAAACAGCGTACAGTGTTCTTAGCTTCATAAAGGGTTGTTTATACGACAAGGAATTTAGCATTGTCAGAGGGTTAGGTTTAGCCAGCGGGGAAGGGAGGGTTAGGGTTAGGCATCACCAGGGATGGTTAGGTTTAGGCACCCACAAGGGAGGGCTAGGGTAGGTGGCAGGGGAGGATTAGGGTACTTTAGTTAGGGTATTGTTGGGATTCTGATGGATGGGATGCCACTGTTGGATGGCATCCCATCCACTGGGAAATCATACTGAGCCCGCCATACAGTATGTAATTAGCGCAGCCATATGTATATATTTTTACATTTATACATACACACATATTGACGGGGGATTGTTGGGGAATGCATGTGGACCCTACAGGTCTGGCTCAGCACTTGCGGCTCTTAACCATTCGCCAAACCTGCCAAATGCCCCCCTCCCGCCCTCCAAGCTGGAATAATTGCTCAACCCTGCTTTACAGCCACAGCTTAGTGCCGGTGGCGGGCTGGTACTGCTACAACCATGGGATGAGTAAGGAGAACAGGAGAATGACACTATCTATGTCCCAGCATGTAGTGAAGGTGACGACATCCCAGTGGGAGCTGGAGCATAGACACAGTGCGTAAGGGGCAATATTGTGTGGCATAATGTGTTTAAGGGGGGTACTACTTTTAGTGTAACATGAATAAGGGGTACTGTTGTGTGGCGTGACATGAATAAAGGACACTAGTATGCAGTGTATTGTAAGGGCACTTATGTGGCGTCACTTCAATTGGAGGTATGATTGTATGCTTACTCCCCTTTTTTGGCATGCGTGCCTTCCCTATTTCAGAAATGGGTGGAAGGCAGTCCCTTACTTTGCCTGGGCGGATTGTGAGATCATGTCCAAGCGCTGTGCTGGCTTAATACTCCTGGCAGGCTGTCTGTGATTACAGCTGCCGAATGCCGGCTCAGCCTCCAGCGATCGCTTGTGTCGTGCGAGTGACCCGTCATGGCGCTACACACATGGAAAGACATGGAGCCGGCACATTGAAGAGGGTGAGGAGGTACGTGCTTGTGGTGCATCGGCTGCCTACACCTGCCTGCCCTAGATTCCTGCATGAGGGGAGGGGTAGCTGAGGATAAATGTGGGTTGTTAATGGGGGTGGAGGTGAATAGTTATATTGGGGTGATTAAAGTGTTTGTGGGAGTTTTGATCCCGTCTAAAGCTATTTAATTTTTTTCCCAATGGTTAGGTTATATTAAGTTTGTGAAAAACATTCTTGCTGGCAAGATATTGCTCTTCATATTTATAGCATTGTACTGGAAGCAGAGAGAGGTGGCAGTCCAGGGCATCACATTACTTGGTGGTGACAAGTAGTTTTTCTATATAGGGGTATAGGGGTATATTCAATTAGAGTCGGAAACTTGCGTCTTGTCGGAAAGACAGCAGTTTCCGACTGGAATAGGTCGGACGGGGTTCCGACCTATTCAATCCGGGCTCAGTTTTTCAGAGAAGTCGGGAAATCCGACTTGTTAGAATGCTGTTGGAATACACGAGCGGCCGAGCCGCGTGTATTGTCAGAAGCGGGGCCAAACCCGACAGGTTTTAGACTCGTTTCCAACAATATCAATCCGACTTTTATAAAAGTCGGATTGACACTGTCGGGAACGGGCCAAACCTGTCGGGTTTGGCCCAGCATTGAATAGAGTGTTGTCGGGGAAAGGACCCGACAACAATTGAATATACCCCATAGTCTGTATGCGCACTCCCATTTATGGCATAATTCACTTAGAAATGTGTGAAGACAGAATTCACATGATAATTCTTGCTGGTATAAAAGGCGTTAAGTGTAGGTGAAAATGGTGAAATCTACCTGGACACCCAAAAGTAGACAAACTAATATTGGATAATCGTATAGGATTCTGGTAGTGGCCATAATAAATGTATTTGGGGTTCCTCCAAATGTGTCAAATGGGTGTTATGCATTTTTCTAAAATAGTGAATTTTTTTTAAAGAAAGCAAGTTTTTCTTCAACATTAATGCTCCATTAGATTAGGTGTAATATATTTGTGTCATTTAAATCCACTTTTAAAAATAAAGGAAAAACACCTGTAATATACACCTGCAATGTTAAAATCACCTGTCCCATTCATTTAAATACCCCACATACCTGTCCTGCACCTTTAAACCCATTATTCTCAATTCTGCACTTTTCTGCACTTTTTCACTCCAAAAATAACATGTAATTATTGGGCAAAATAAAATAAAGAAATTCTAAGTGCCTAATTAGTCATAAGGGAGGGAGTACCAGGGGTTCTGAACTAACTCCCGACATTTTTACCTTAAAATAGGGATCTTCTAAGCGCCTTTTTTTTTTTTGTGTCACGTTAACAAGTGGGGTTTCCTTTTGTGTGTTGACTTTCACATTACACTGTTGATATAAGTGGAGTGGGGAGGGCAGTTGAGGTGATTAAAGGAAGGCACTTGCCACGGTACATGATGCATGCCGCACCCCCACACCACTGGTCACAGTAGGCCATTTGTAAAGTTCAGCTCCAGGCCCATGTGGACCTTAATCTGGCACTGTATATGCCCACAGTGACCATAAGGATTTCCGGTTCTCTACCTGTGTCTGTAAATTCTATTTTGTTATTGTTTATTCTTATTAATAAAACTTTACTGGACAATGTTTATCAGAAATAAAGCAGTAGTAAATGGGTGGAAGTAGAAGAATAGGAAACAATAAAAATTGTATCTTTGCGCAAACTACTAGTCATCAATAGGTTCTCAGAGAAAAAAATGCTAGGTGAAAGCCAAGGAGTTTTATTCTCTACATCCGTTACATCTGTTTCATATGAAGGTTCCTCAAAAACCTTTTAAGGTGGGTTAGGATCCCACCACTAAGAAGGAGTGTAATTTTTAGATACCGCAGTTACTAGGTTAGACAATGGGGGTCATTCCGAGTTCATCGCTAGCTGCCGCTGTTCGCAGCGCAGCAATCAGGCTAAAAATCGGAATTTCTACGCATGCGTAAGCACCGCAATGCGCACGGGCGACGTATGGGTACAAAGGCATTTGTTGTTTTGCACAGGTTCTAGCGAAGTTTTCAGTCGCACTGACAGCTGCAAGAAGATTGACAGGAAGGGGGCGTTTCTGAGTGTCAACTGACCATTTTCAGGGAGTGTTTGCAAAAACGCAGGCGTGTCTGAAAAAACGCAGGCGTGGCTGGGCGTTCGCTGGGCGAATCCGGACATGAATAGGCTGAAGTGTACGCAAGCGCTGAGTAGGATCTAAAATACACTCCCCAGTAGGCGGCGGCATAGCGTTTGCACGGCTGCTAAAACTAGCTAGCGAGCGATCAACTCAGAATGACCCCCAATATTCTAAAAGTCTATTTGCAGCTTCTGTGCAATCTCCTCTATAGGGACGACATCCATCCCTCTCTGCACATTATAGCTGCAGTCATGTGATCATTGTCACTAGAGGTGGCCTGCTCTGATCAAGCTGCCTATATAAACATCACTTTGGGTATATGAAGTTGCCACAGTATTAGGCTTCCTTCTCCTAGGCATCAGCAATTATTATTTGGCATTTTTCAATGGTTAACCAGCCCAGTCAGTCACTGATGGGGGCAAGAGCAGGGTGCATCGCATCATTAGGCTCAGATGCTTGCAGTATGATTTGCTAATCTTTAGAGTGGGTGTGTAGATGTGTAACAACAAACTCAGGGCGACACTTGCAGCATCAGTGTAATACAGGTCTTTACTCAGCATGAGCCAGACACCAAGTGGAAGTAACAGGAGACAAAAAGGAAGTGAGTCACCTTGGCATGACATCATCTCCCATGATGCACGGCATGCATTTACATCCCCCTTTTCAAACTGGATGGATGCAGAACATATATGAAATTAATGCAACAATGTGACAATGTTAGACATGAACAAAAGAAAAGACATTATACAATAAAGTCTTGGAACTTTAGGTTTGGTTTGGACACATGGCCCAATCTGGTAATGGTACACTGGGAACCCATGCGCATGTCCACTGTGGCTCTATTACTTCAGAAATGTTCTCTGAGGAAGGACTGTCCATGCAATGCAAATCATCACTGACATTGGTTGCAGCTGTGGTAGAAACTGATGAGTCAGGCTGTGTAGAGCTTTCTTCAGGTACACGTAACAGATGGCGGCGGTTCCGTTCATAGAGGGCATTATCAGACTGTACCAAATAGCTATTTGGACGACCTGCAGGATACTGAACCACTGCCACTCTGTCAAATCTTTGCTCGGTTTGCATGCAGACAGGCTGGCCTGGAGACAGTGGTGGCAGGTGGTATGCTGATCTGTCATAAGAAGCTTTGGCAGCCATTCTGCACTTGCTGATGTTCTCCCATACCTGTGGCTCTACTCTGGGTTGCAGGAGCTGCTTTTCCATTGGGATGCCTGTGCAGGTGCGCCGTGCTAATAGGCACTGTGCAGGGTATGGAAGTCCATCTCGGGGAGTGTTTCTCAAGTTTAACAGTGCCAAGTATATGTCCGATCCATCTCGTGCACACTTCTCCATTAGGTGCTTTGCAGAGCAGACTGCACGCTCTGCCAATCCATTTGACTGTGGGTAGTGTGGACTACTAGTGATGTGCTGGAAGTCCCATGTATTCACAAAGTCCTTGAACTCTCTACTCTTGAATTGCATGGCATTATCAGTGATCAGCTGCTGTGGGGTGCCATGTGCGGCAAAGTGTCTCTTCAGCTTTGCAATGACCGTTTGACTTGTGGTGCTGGGCAAGTAGTTTATCTCTAACCATCCTGAATAGGAGTCAACTAGTACCAGGTACTCCGTCCCCCTCCATTCGACTAAATCAGCCACAAGAATGGACCACGGAAGATCAGGAATGTCAGGGAGCAGCATGGGCTCCCGTGGCAGGTGTGGATGCAAGGCATTGCAGGGTGCACAAAACGAGACAGCACGGTCAATGTCACCGTACATGGAGGGCCAGAATGCGGTTTCACGGGCCCTATGCTTGGTAGCCACCAGGCCGGCATGGCCCTAAAGCATCTGCTGGGTGTAGAACGTCTGAAGGGCAGCCGGAATCATGAAGAGATGACCCCGCAGGATGACATCATCAGACACAGTGAGCTCATCTCTCATACAGTAGAAGGGGCGAAGGCAGTGCGGCAGTTCCTTGGAAGAGGATGGCCAGCCATTGAAAATCACAGCAGAGAGACGCTGGCAAAGATCATCCACAAGTGTAGCAGCACGCAGCTCTTCCAGCCGCTTGGTAGGGAGCACCTCCACAGCCATGACCTCATAGTCATCCTCAGCAGCGTTCATGTCAGTAGTCGGAAGGAAGGCTCGAGACAGAGCATCAGCAACATACATTTCTTTGCCTCGCTTATATACAACATCCAGGTTGTACCGCTGCAGCTTGAGCATCATACTCTGAATACAGGAAGAAGCAGAGTTGATGGGCTTCTACGGTATGGTGATGAGAGGCTGATGGTTGGTTTCCACCGTGACAGGATGTCCATAGATGAAGTCATGGAAGCGGTTGCAGGCAAACATCAGCGCCAACAGTTCTTTCTCAATTTGTGCATACCTGGTTTCAGTGTCAGTGAGGGACCTGGAAGCAAAAGCCACCGGTCTGCGTTGTTGGAGGCACACGGCCCCTAGACCACTCTGTGAAGCGTCGGCAGCGAGGACTACCGGATCACACACATTGAAGTATTGCAGGACTGGTGGATTCATCAGCATGGTCTTTAATCGATCAACAG
Organism: Pseudophryne corroboree; assembly: GCF_028390025.1. NCBI lineage: Eukaryota > Metazoa > Chordata > Amphibia > Anura > Myobatrachidae > Pseudophryne > Pseudophryne corroboree. The sequence goes on from NC_086449.1 coordinate 162,508,608, forward strand.
CAGCTGTGTGTGTGTCCAGCCAGCACCATTCTGATCCTGGTCGAGTAGCTGCCGCAAAGGTGCCGTGGTTTCACTGTATTGCGGAACAAATTTAGACAGGAAGTTGGTCATCCCCAGGAAACGTTGCAGTGCCTGTTGGTCAGCCGAGAGTGGCATTTGCTGGATCAAAGTGATTTTATTCGGGTCTGGTTTGACGCCTTGACTGGTGAGCATGTGGCCCACGTACGCCACTTCGGTGACTCTAAACTTGCATTTGTCTGGGTTGAGCTTGAGGTTCAAAGCACGGGCCCGTTCAAGTACCTGGTGCAGCCGCTGGTCGTGTTCTTCCTTGGTGCAGCCCCATACCAAGATGTCATCGACGATGACTTCACAGGGATAGCCTGCAAATAGTTGCTCCATGCAACGCTGGAAGACCTCACTGCCCGTAGTGATTCTATAGGGCATGCGAAGGAAGACATACCGCCTTATCAGGGTCATGAAGGCAGAGAGCGGGGACAAAGCTCTGTCCAAAGGGATTTGCCAGAATCTGCACTTTGCATCCAGGGTACTGAAAACTGGCACCTGGCATGTCAGCAATCACTTGCTCGATGGTGCGGAGAGGGTGATATGGACACAGCAGTGCTTTGTTCAAGTGTACTGGATCAATGCAAAGACATACAGTCCCATCTCTTTTTTGATGCGGCCACCATGGCGGACACCCACTGTGTTTCTTCCTCTATGGGGAGCAATGACACCCAATTGAGTCATTCTGTGGATCACTTTAATAATTTTGCTTTCATTGCGACCGGAACCCACCAGGGGGCACAGACAGTAGGTACAATGGAGTCATCCAGCCTCATATGGTACACAACAAGAAGCATGCCAAGTGAACTGCAATCAAATAAATCCTGAAAGTCTTTTATTTCTGGGACGGTCATCTGTATTGCGTGTACCTCAGGCCCCAATTTGAGAAGACCTAGCTTCATACTGTCAGGGAGGCCTAACAATGGTTTGGCCTTTTGATCCACAATGTGGAATAGCAAATCAGCACGGGTAAACTTTAGCTTTGTGGTATCCAGTGTGGTGATGATCTGGCCACCATAAGCTATCAAGTTGATCTTGTCTTGTGGGTTTATCTGTGCAGTTGGATCTATTTCACATAGTTGTTTGTAGGATATGACATTGCACTTTGCTCCTGAGTCTATTTTGACTATGGCCACCTTGCTCGTATGCTTTGTTTTCAGTTTGATAAATATTTCGCCCTTCTCATTCAAGTGGTCTGCACTATCACAAACTGTCATGCAAACTGATTCACACCCTGGCTCCGTTTCAAACTGGTTGATCCGCCGGGGTGAGCGGCTATAGCACGACTCAGACTGTCACTTTATGGAAGTTTGATCTTTGGAGCGGCAGCACCTTGCAAAATGATTCCATTTGCCACATGCATTACATCGTTTATCATATGCAGGGCAGCGTTGTTTGTCAGGATGGTGCTGTGCCGCGCAGTTCCCACATGTGGAGGAATGGTGCGGAACGGCCGCTATGACACACAGCTCAGCGTCCTTTCTTAGTTCCCTTGTGCCCTTTTCAGACTGCTCATAATACAGATATTTATGGCAGTTTCTAATGGGAGGCCCTTCTCCCGCAGCAGCTGTGCACGTACCTTGTCACTGCATATGCCGCATACGATTCTGTCACGGATGAGCTTCTCTGTGAGGATACCAAAATTGCACTTCTTTGCCAGCAGCTTTAGCATGGAGACGAAGGACTGTATAGTGTCATCACCTTTTTGGTTTGTGCTGTTGAAAACATGCCTGTCCATAATTACATTCTTTACTGGCATGCAGATCTCTTCAAACTTTGCAATTAGGATGTCAGTATCCTCTCTGTCTTCTCAGTCAGCATATACAAAAACATCTGATTTGTCCACAGCATCGGTGCCTGTGAGGTTCAGCAGCGTGTATACCTGGACTTTTTTGATTTGTCTGAAAGGCCTGCTATGGAGTATATCGTACGTGCCATTCACTTTTACACCTCAGCCAGTTGTCAGACACGTTTTCATCAAATATTAGCGGATCTATTCTCCTCAGACCTTGTGCCATGGCATCCCAGTTCTGACACATGTAGATGTGTAACAACAAACTCAGGACAACACTTGCAGCATCAGTGTAATACAGGTCTTTACTCAGTATGAGCCAGACACCAAGTGGAAGTAACAGGAGACAAACAGGAAGTGAGTCACCTCGGCATGACATCATCTCCCATGATGCACAGCATGCATTTACAGGGTGGGCCAAAGGCAATGAGGGGTGGAGTTTAAATCAGGGGCCATGGGTCTGTCGAAGGGGGGTTTGTTTTTGGGTGGTGTTCTGGGTACTGATACTATATACCAGTCTATACCAATATAATGTTAACTCATGAGCATACATGTTTATTTACAGAATGATTTAAAAATGGACATTTATATAGATAATGGCCTCAAGTCACTCATGCACCATTTTTGGTCTGTCATTATCAAAGAATAAAATAACCGCCTTTGTTTTAGAAAATAAATTATTGCTTTTCCTTGCATGGAAAAAAACAGAAAAAGTTGAATCTTTTCTGCAATCAAACAATTTTTCCTTTCCTGTTACAGAATGACATTGCAGGGTAGCATATTACAGCTTGCTTAATGGCTCTCGCTACTATCTGCCAGTGACATTTTCTGTTTATTCAAAACAAGGTACCACAGCAACGGCACTATAGATTATTTTCCTATAGCCGACACCCAGCTTCATATAGTTTATTTCCTGGCACTTTTTCCCACCTGTGATCTGCCAAAAATATGGAATTTTTGGAATTAAAGTTGCACACATAGAAAGTGAATTATTCTTTTTAGCTATTTACACTGAATGATTTAGTAATCTGAATATGATGTGAAAAATAAGATTTTACTCACCGGTAAATCTATTTCTCGTAGTCCGTAGTGGATGCTGGGAACTCCGAAAGGACCATGGGGAATAGCGGCTCCGCAGGAGACTGGGCACAACTAAAGAAAGCTTTTAGGTCACCTGGTGTGCACTGGCTCCTCCCACTATGACCCTCCTCCAAGCCTCAGTTAGGACACTGTGCCCGGACGAGCTGACATAATAAGGAAGGATTTTGAATCCCGGGTAAGACTCCTACCAGCCACACCAATCACACCGTATAACTCGTGATACTATACCCAGTTTAACAGTATGAAAACATCTGAGCCTCTCAACAGATAGCTCAACAATAACCCTTTAGTTAACAATAACTATGTACAAGTATTGCAGACAATCCGCACTTGGGATGGGTGCCCAGCATCCACTACGGACTACGAGAAATAGATTTACCGGTGAGTAAAATCTTATTTTCTCTGACGTCCTAGTGGATGCTGGGAACTCCGAAAGGACCATGGGGATTATACCAAAGCTCCCAAACGGGCGGGAGAGTGCGGATGACTCTGCAGCACCGAATGAGAGAACTCAAGGTCCTCCTCAGCCAGGGTATCAAATTTGTAGAATTTTGCAAACGTGTTTGCCCCTGACCAAGTAGCAGCTCGGCAAAGTTGTAAAGCCGAGACCCCTCGGGCAGCCGCCCAAGATGAGCCCACCTTCCTTGTGGAATGGGCTTTTACTGATTTAGGATGCGGCAGTCCAGCCGCAGAATGCGCCAGCTGAATTGTGCTACAAATCCAGCGAGCAATAGTCTGCTTAGAAGCAGGAGCACCCAGTTTGTTGGGTGCATACAGGATAAATAGCGAGTCAGTTTTCCTGACTCTAGCCGTCCTGGAAACATAAATTTTCAAGGCCCTGACTACGTCCAGTAACTTGGAATCCTCCAAGTCCCTAGTAGCCGCAGGCACCACAATAGGTTGGTTCAAGTGAAAAGCTGATACCACCTTAGGGAGAAACTGAGGACGAGTCCTCAATTCCGCCCTATCCATATGGAAAATCAGATAAGGGCTTTTACATGACAAAGCTGCCAATTCTGACACACGCCTGGCTGAAGCCAAGGCCAATAATATGACCACTTTCCACGTGAGATATTTTAGATCCACGGTTTTAAGTGGCTCAAACCAATGTGATTTTAAGAAACTCAACACCACGTTGAGATCCCAAGGTGCCACTGGAGGCACAAACGGGGGCTGAATATGCAGCACTCCTTTCACAAACGTCTGAACTTCAGGTAGTGAAGCTAGTTCTTACTGGAAGAAAATCGACAGAGCCGAGATCTGTACCTTAATGGAGCCTAATTTCAGGCCCATAGTCATTCCTGTTTGTAGGAAATGCAGAAATCGACCTAGTTGAAATTCCTCTGTTGGGGCCTTTTTGGCCTCACACCAAGCAACATATTTCCGCCATATGCGGTGATAATGCTTTGCAGTTACATCTTTCCTGGCTTTAATCAGCGTAGGAATGACTTCCTCCGGAATGCCCTTTTCCTTCAGGATCCGGCGTTCAACCGCCATGCCGTCAAACGCAGCCGCGGTAAGTCTTGGAACAGACAGGGCCCCTGCTGCAGCAGGTCCTGTCTGAGCGGCAGAGGCCATGGGTCCTCTGAGATCATCTCTTGAAGTTCCGGGTACCATGCTCGTCTTGGCCAATCCGGAACCACGACTATTGTTCTTACTCCTCGTTTTCTTATTATTCTCAGTACCCTTGGTATGAGAGGCAGAGGAGGGAACACATAAACTGACTGGTACACCCACGGTGTCACTAGAGCGTCCACAGCTATCGCCTGAGGGTCCCTTGACCTGGCGCAATATCTCTCTAGTTTTTTGTTTAGGCGGGACGCCATCATGTCCACCTGTGGTCGTTCCCATCGATTTACAATCAGCGTGAAGACTTCTGGATGAAGTCCCCACTCTCCCGGGTGGAGGTCGTGCCTGCTGAGAAAGTCTGCTTCCCAGTTGTCCACTCCCGGAATGAACACTGCTGACAGTGCTAGTACGTGATTTTCCGCCCATCGGAGAATCCTTGTGGCTTCTGCCATTGCCATCCTGCTTCTTGTGCCGCCCTGTCGATTTACATGGGCGACTGCCGTGATATTGTCTGACTGGATCAGTACCGGCTGGTGTAGAAGCAGGGATTTTGCCTGACTTAGGGCATTGTAAATGGCCCTTAGTTCCAGAATATTTATGTGTAGGGAACTCTCCTGACTCGACCATAGTCCTTGGAAGTTTCTTCCCTGTGTGACTGCCCCCCAGCCTCGAAGGCTGGCATCCGTGGTCACCAGGATCCAGTCCTGTATGCCGAATCTGCGGCCCTCTAGAAGATGAGCACTCTGCAGCCACCACAGCAGAGACACCCTGGTTCTTGGAGACAGGGTTATTAGGCGATGCATCTGAAGATGCGATCCGGACCATTGGTCCAACAGGTCCCACTGAAAGATTCTGGCATGGAACCTGCCGAAAGGAATTGCTTCGTAAGAAGCCACCATCTTTCCCAGGACCCGCGTGCAGTGATGCACCGATACCTGTTTTGGTTTCAGGAGGTCTCTGACTAGAGATGACAGCTCCTTGGCTTTCTCCTCCGGGAGAAACACTTTTTTCTGGACTGTATCCAGAATCATACCCAGGAACAGTAGACGTGTCGTCGGAACCAGCTGTGATTTTGGAATATTCAGAATCCAACCGTGCTGGTGTAGCACCTCCTGAGATAGTGCTACTCCCACCAATAACTGCTCCTTGGACCTCGCCTTTATTAGGAGATCGTCCAAGTACGGGATAATTAAAACTCCCTTTTTTCGAAGGAGTATCATCATTTCCGCCATTACCTTGGTAAACACCCTCGGTGCCGTGGAGAGTCTAAACGGCAGCGTCTGGAATTGGTAATGGCAATCCTGTACCACAAATCTGAGGTACTCCTGGTGAGGATAGTAAATGGGGACATGCAGGTAAGCATCCTTGATGTCCAGGGATACCATGTAATCCCCCTCGTCCAGGCTTGCAATAACCGCCCTGAGCGATTCCATCTTGAACTTGAATTTTTTTATGTATGTGTTCAAGGATTTCAAATTTAAAATGGGTCTCACCGAACCGTCCGGTTTCGGTACCACAAACAGTGTGGAATAGTAACCCCGTCCTTGTTGAAGTAGGGGCACCTTGATTATCACCTGCTGGGAATACAGCTTGTGAATTGCCGCTAGCACAGCCTCCCTGTCTGAAGGAGTAATCGGCAAGGCAGATTTTATGAACCGGTGGGGTGGAGACGCCTCGAATTCCAGTTTGTACCCTTGAGATACTATTTGCAGGATCCAGGGATCCACCTGTGAGCGAGCCCACTGATCGCTGAAATTTTTGAGGCGGCCCCCCACCGTACCTGGCTCCGCCTGTGGAGCCCCACCGTCATGCGGCGGACTTGGAAGAAGCGTGGGAGGACTTTTGCTCCTGGGAACCTGCTGTTTGTTGCAGCTTTTTTCCCCTACCTCTGCCTCTGGACAGAAAGGACCCGCCTTTTCCACGCCTGTTTTTCTGAGTCCGAAAGGACTGTACCTGATAAAACGGCGCCTTTTTAGGCTGTGAGGGAACATGGGGTAAAAATGCTGACTTCCCAGCAGTTGCTGTGGAAACTAGGTCCGAGAGACCATCCCCAAATAACTCCTCACCCTTATAAGGCAAAACTTCCATGTGCCTTTTTGAATCTGCATCCCCTGTCCACTGGCGAGTCCATAAGCCTCTCCTAGTAGAAATGGACAATGCACTTATTTTAGATGCCAGCCGGCAGATCTCCCTCTGTGCATCTCTCATGTATAAGACTGAGTCTTTTATATGCTCTATGGTTAGCAGAATAGTGTCCCTGTCTAGGGTGTCAATATTTTCTGACAGGGAATCTGACCACGCAGCGGCAGCACTGCAAATCCATGCTGACGCAATAGCTGGTCTAAGTATAATGCCTGAGTGTGTATATACAGACTTCAGGATCGCCTCCTGCTTTCTATCAGCAGGTTCCTTGAGGGCGGCCGTATCCGGAGACGGTAGTGCCACCTTTTTAGACAAACGTGTGAGCGCTTTATCCACCCTAGGGGGTGTCTCCCAACGTGACCTATCCTCTGGCGGGAAAGGGAACGCCATTAGTAACTTCTTAGAGATTACCAATCTTTTATCAGGGAAAGCCCACGCTTCTTCACACACTTCATTTAATTCTTCTGATAGGGGAAAAACTACGGGTAGTTTTTTCTCCCCAAACATAATACCCTTTTTAATGGTACCTGGGTTTATATCAGAAATTTGTAACACCTCTTTCATTGCTTCAATCATGCAACGAATGGCCTTAGTGGACATTAGACTAGACTCATCGTCGTCGACACTGGTGTCAGTATCCGTGTCGACATCCGCGTCTGCCATCTGAGGTAGCGGGCGTTTTAGAGCCCCCGATGGCCTTTGAGACGCCTGGACAGGCACGAGCTGAGAAGCCGGCTGTCCCGCATTTGGCATGTCGTCAATTTTTTTGTGTAAGGAGTCGACACGTGCACGCAATTCCTTCCATAAGTCCATCCACTCAGGTGTCTGCCCCGCAGGGGGTGACATCCCTTCTATAGGCATCTGCTCCGCCTCCACATCATTATCCTCATCAAACATGTCGACACAGCCGTACCGACACACCGCACACACACAGGGAATGCTCTAACTGAGGACAGGACCCACAAAAGCCCTTTGGGGAGACAGAGTGAGAGTATGCCAGCACACACCAGAGCGCTATATAATGCAGGGACTAACTGAATTATGTCCCCTGTAGCTGCTGTTATATATACTGTGCCTAAATTTAGTGCCCCCCCCTCTCTTTTTTACCCTTTTCTGTAGTGTAGACTGCAGGGGAGAGCCAGGGAGCTTCCTTCCAGCGGAGCTGTGAGGGAGAAATGGCGCCAGTGTGCTGAAGGAGATAGCTCCGCCCCTTTTTTGCGGACTATTCTCCCGCTTTTTTATGGATTCTGGCAGGGGTAATTATCACATATATAGCCTCTGGGGCTATATATTGTGGTATTTTTGCCAGCCAAGGTGTTTTTATTGCTGCTCAGGGCGCCCCCCCCTAGCGCCCTGCACCCTCAGTGACCGGAGTGTGAAGTGTGTATGAGGAGCAATGGCTCACAGCTGCAGTGCTGTGCGCTACCTTGGTGAAGACTGATGTCTTCTGCCGCCGATTTTCCGGACCTCTTCTAGCTTCTGGCTCTGTAAGGGGGACGGCGGCGCGGCTCCGGGACCGAACACCAAGGCCAGTTCCATGCGGTCGATCCCTCTGGAGCTAATGGTGTCCAGTAGCCTAAGAAGCCCAAGCTAGCTGCAAGCAGGTAGGTTCGCTTCTTCTCCCCTTAGTCCCTCGCTGCAGTGAGCCTGTTGCCAGCAGGTCTCACTGTAAAATAAAAAACCTAATTATATACTTTCTTTTTAGAAGCTCAGGAGAGCCCCTAGTGTGCATCCAACCTCGGCCGGGCACAAAATCTAACTGAGGCTTGGAGGAGGGTCATAGTGGGTGGAGCCAGTGCACACCAGGTGACCTAAAAGCTTTCTTTAGTTGTGCCCAGTCTCCTGCGGAGCCGCTATTCCCCATGGTCCTTTCGGTGTTCCCAGCATCCACTAGGACGTCAGAGAAAGTAAATTAAAACTATCTGTATGTGGAAATAAAAAAATAATTATTATAGTAGTGTCATAATAATAGTTTCTGGGACTGTCCCACCCGAGTGTCGCAGTGTCCCACAGTCGGGGAGGGGGCAGGGGGAAAGAGGGACAGGGGTACATTTTTTTTCTTTGCATTATGTGCTCTTTGGGGCCTAGTTTTTAAAAGTACCATCCTGTCTGACACTACAGTGCCACTCCTAGATGGGCCAGGTGTTTGTGCCGCACACTTGTGTCGCTTAGCTTAGTCATCCAGTGACCTCGTTGCACCTCTTTTTCTTCTTTGCTTTATGTGCTCTTTGGGGCATAGTTTTTCAAAGTGCCATCCTGCCTGCCACTGCAGTGCCACTCCTAGATGGGCCAGGTGTTTCTGCTGCCCACTTGGGTTGCTTGCCAAAGTCATCCAGCTACCTCATTGCACCTCTTTTTCTTCTTTGCATTATGTGCTCTTTGGGGCCTAGTTTTTAAAAGGGCCATTCTGTCTGCCACTGCAGTGCCACTGCTAGATAGGCCCGGTGTTTGTGCCACCCACTTGGATCGCTTAGCTTAGTCATCCAGCGACCTCAGTGCAACCTTTTGGCCTAAAAACAATGGGGGTAATTCCAAGTTGATCGCAGCAGGAAATTTTTTAGCAGTTGGGCAAAACCATGTGCACTGCAGGGGAGGCAGATATAACATGTGCAGAAAGAGTTAGATTTGGGTTGGTTATTTTATTTCTGTGCAGGGTAAATACTGGCTGCTTTATTTTTACACTGCAAATTAGATTGCAGATTGAACACACCACACCCAAATCTAACTCTCTCTGCACATGTTATATCTGCCTCCCCTGCAGTGCACATGGTTTTGCCCAACTGCTAAAAAAATTCCTGCTGCGATCAACTTGGAATTACCCCCATAATTGTGAGGTGGGAGGTGTTCAGAATAGACTGGAAATGAGTGGAAATTAATGTTATTGAGGTTAATAATACCGTAGGATCAAAATTACCCCCAAATTCTGTGATTTTAGCTGTTTTTATGTTTTTTTCATCTCCTCTGGGATGACAATCAACTCCCAGCAGCAACAACAGCAGCAGCAGCAGCAGGAGGAAGTGGTTCTTGATCTTTCCCTATTTTATCCTCCAAATTTTTGTTCTCCATTATTTTTCTGGATTTATATAACAAAATACAGCACAGGAGAGTGTACCTCTACACCACACACGGCAAACCCTGTAAAAATTGTTTGGATTACATATTAATAACTAGAGATAAGCGGGTTCGGTTCTCCGAGAACCGAACCCCCCCGAACTCCACATGTTTTACACCGTTCCGAGCCAGGCTCGGTTGTTCCCGCCTGACTCAGAAAACCCGAATGAGGCAAAACGTCATCATCCCACTGTCGGATTCTCGCGAGATTCGGATTCCATATAAAGAGCCGCGCGTCGCCGCCATTTTCACTCGTGCATTGTAGAGGGTACAGAGAGGACGTGGCTACGTTCTCTCAGCGGCAAATCTCAATATCAGTGCTCAGTATCAGTGCTTATTACTGCTCAGTAATACTAGTACAGTGTGTCTCTTGTGCTGCATCTTGCTGCTGTAGGGTGCTCTGGTAGTAGTGTCCTGCGACTGTGTATTGTTCATCATCATTCCAGTCACAGTGGTATCTGGGGGGTGACAATTCCAGAGTGCTTTTGTGCTGCTCAGTAATACTAGTACAGTGTCTTGTGCTGCATCGTGCTGCTCAGTGTCAGTTCTCTGTAGTATCATCAGTGCTCAGTATCATCAGTGCTCAGTATCGTCAGTGCTCAGTATCAGTGCTCAGTATCATCAGTGCTCAGTATCATCAGTGCTCAGTATCAGCAGTGCTCAGTATCAGTGCTCAGTATCATCAGTGCTCAGTATCATCAGTGCTCAGTATCAGTGCTCAGTATCATCAGTGCTCAGTATCATCAGTGCTCAGTATCATCAGTGCTCAGTATCATCAGTGCTCAGTATCAACAGTGCTCAGTATCAGTGCTCAGTATCATCAGTGCTCAGTATCATCAGTGCTCAGTATCAGTGCTCAGTATCATCAGTACTCAGTATCAGTGCTCAGTATCATCAGTGCTCAGTATCATCAGTGCTCAGTATCAGTGCTCAGTATCAGTGCTCAGTATCATCAGTGCTCAGTATGAGTGCTCAGTATCATCAGTGCTCAGTATCAGTGCTCAGTATCATCAGTGCTCAGTATCATCAGTGCTCAGTGTCTTGTGGTGCTCAGTAATACTACATTACTAATACTAGTACAGTGTCTTGTGCTGCATCTTGCTGCTGTAGGGTGCTGTGGTAGTGTCCTGTCACTGTGAATAGGTCATCATCATTCCAGTCACATTGGTATCTGGTATCTATCTAGTGGTATCTAATTCCAGACATTACTGCCATCTAATTCCAGATATATTACTGCCATATAATTCCACACATTAAAAAATGGAGAACAAAAATTGGAGGGTAAAATAGGGAAAGATCAAGATCCACTTCCACCTAGTGCTGAAGCTGCTGCCACTAGTCATGGCAGAGACGATGAAATGCCATCAACGTCGTCTGCCAAGGCCGATGCCCAATGTCATAGTAAAGAGCATGTAAAATCCAAAAAGCAAAAGTTCAGTAAAATGACCCAAAAATCTAAATTAAAATCGTCTGAGGAGAAGCGTAAACTTGCCAATATGCCATTTACGACAAGGAGTGGCAAGGAACGGCTAAGGCCCTCTCCTATGTTCCTCATGACTATTGGTTCAGCTTCACATGACGATGGAAGCACTCATCCTCCAGCTAGAAAAATGAAAAGAGTTAAGCTGGCAAAAGCACAGCAAAGAACTGTGCGTTCTTCTAAATCACAAATCCCCAAAGGATAGTCCAATTGTGTCGGTTGCGATGCCTGACCTTCCCAACACTGGACGGGAAGAGGTGGCGCCTTCCATCATTTGCTCGCCCCCTGCAAGTGCTGGAAGGAGCACCCACAGTCCAGTTCCTGATATTCAAATTGAAGATGTCACTGTTGAAGTACACCAGGATGAGGATATGGGTGTTGGCGCTGAGGAGGAAATTGACGAGGAGGATTCTGATGGTGAGGTGGTTTGTTTAAGTCAGGTACCCGGGGAGACACCTGTTGTCCGTGGGATGAATAAGGCCATTGACATGCCTGGTCAAAATACAAAAAAAATCACCTCTTCGGTGTGGAATTATTTAAACAGAAATGCGGAAAACAGGTGTCAAGCCGTGTGTTGCCTTTGTCAAGCTGTAATAAGTAGGGGTAAGGACGTTAACCACCTAGGAACATCCTCCCTTATACATCACCTGGAGCGCATTCATCAGAAGTCATTGACAAGTTCAAAAACTTTGGGTGACAGCAGAAGCAGTACACTGACAACTAAATCCCTTCCTCTTGTACCCAAGCTCCTGCAAACCACACCACCAACTCCCTCAGTGTCAATTTCCTCCTTAGACAGGAACGCCAATAGTCCTGCAGGCCATGTCACTGGCAAGTCTGACGAGTCCACTCCTAACTGGGATTCCCCCCATGGATCCTTGAGTGGAAAGACTACTGCTGCTGTTGCTGCTGCTGGCGCTGCTGTTGTTGCTGCTGGTAGTCAATCGTCATATCAGAGGGGAAGTCGGAAGACCACTTGTACTACTTCCAGTAAGCAATTGACTGTCCAACAATCCTTTGCAAGGAAGATGAAATATCACAGCAGTCATCCCGTGCGTCCGGTATCCACTGTTAGTTCACAGGGACTTAGAGAATTGCTTGAGGTACTGTGTCCCCGGTACCAAATCCCATCTAGGTTCCACTTCTCTAGGCAGGTCGATACCGAGAATGTACACAGACGTCAGAAAAAGTGTCCTCAGTGTCCTAAAAAATGCAGTTGTACCCACTATCCACTTAACCACGGACATGTGGACAAGTGGAGCAGGGCAGACTAAGGACTACTTGACTGTGACAGCCCACTGGGTAGATGTATTGCCTCCCGCAGCAACAACAGCAGCAGCGGCACCAGTAGCAGCATCTCGCAAACGCCAACTCGTTCCTAGGCAGGTTATGCTTTGTATCACCGCTTTCCATAAGAGGCACACAGCTGACAACCTCTTACGGAAAGTGAGGAACATCATCGCAGATTGGCTTACCCCAATTGGACTCTCCTGGGGATTTGTGATATCGGACAACGCCACCAATATTGTGCAAATTCTAGCACGTCCCATGTTTTGCACATACAATTAATTTGATGGTGCAGAATTTTTTTTTAAAACGTCAGGGGCATGCAAGAGATGCTGTCGGTGGCTCGAATAATTGCGAGCCATTTTCGGCATTCAGCCACCGCGTGCCGAAGACTGGAGCGCCATCAAACTCTCATGAACATGCCCTGCCATCAGCTGAAGCAAGAGGTGGTAACGAGGAGGAATTCAACACTCTATATGCTTCAGAGGATGGAGGAGCAGCAAAAGGCCATTCATGCCTATACATCTGCCTACGATATAGGCAAAGGAGGGGGAATGCACCTGACTCAAGCACAGTGGAGAATGATTTCCATGTTGTGCAAGGTTCTCCAACCCTTTGAACTTGCCACACGTGAAGTCAGACACTGCCAGCCTAAGTCAGGTCATCCCCCTCATCAGGCTTTTGCAGAAGCAGCTGGAGAGATTGAAGGAGGAGCTAAAACGGAGCGATTCCGCTAGGCATGTGGGATTTGTGGATGGAGCCCTTCATTCGCTTAACCAGGATTCACGGGTGGTCAATCTGTTGAAATCAGAGCACTACATTTTGTCCACCGTGCTCGATCCTAGGTTTAAAGCCTACGTTGTATCTTTCTTTCCGGCAGACACAAGTCTGCAGATGTTCAAAGACCTTCTGGTGAGACAATTGTCAAGTCAAGCGGAACGTAATCCGCCAACAGCTCCTCCTTCATTTTCTACCACCACAGGAGCTGACAGGAAAAGGATAAAATTTCCAAAACCACCCACTGGCGGTGATGCAGGGCAGTCAGGAGCAAGTGCTGACATCTGGTCCGGACTGAAGGACCTGCCAACGATTTCTGACATGTCGTCTACTGTCACTGCATATGATTCTGTCACCATTGAAAGAATGGTGGAGGATTATATGAGTGACAGCATCACTGTAGGCATGTCAGACAGTCCGTACGTATACTGGCAGGAAAAAGAGGCAATTTGGAGGCCCTTGCACAAACTGGCTTTATTTTACCTAAGTTACACCCGCCTCCAGTGTGTACTCCGAAAGAGTGTTTAGTGCAGCCGGTCACCTTGTCAGCTATCGGTGTAGGAGGTTACTTCCAGAAAATGTGGAGAAGATGATGTTCATCAAAATTAATTATAAATACTTCCGTGGAGACATTTACCAGCAATTGCCTCCAGAAAGTACACAGGGACCTGTGATGGTGGATTCCAGTGGGGACGAATTAATACTCTGTGAGGAGGAGGAGGTACACAGTGAAAGGGGTGAGTAATCGGAGGATGAGGATGAGATGGACATCTTGCATCTGTAGAGCCAGTTTGTGCAAGGAGAGATTGATTGCTTCTTTTTTGGCCCAAACCAACCAGTAATTTCAGCCACAGTCGTGTGGCAGACCCTGTCGATGAAATGGTGGGTTTGTTAAAGTGTGCATGTCCTGTTTATACAACATAAGGGTGGGGGGGAGGGACCAAGGACAATTCCCACTTGCACCTCTTTTTTTATTTATGTTTGCATCATGTGCTGTTTGGGGACTATTTTTTTAAGTGCCATCCTGTCTGACACTGCAGTGCCACTCCTAGATGGGCCAGGTGTTTGTGCCGCCCACTTGGGTCGCTTAGCTTAGTCATCCAGCGACCTCGGTGCAAATTTTAGGACTAAAAATAATATTGTGAGGTTTGAGGTGTTCAGAATAGACTGGAAATGAGCGGAAATTATGGTTATTGAGGTTACTAATAATATAAGATCAAAATTACCCCCAAATTCTATGATTTAAGCTGTTTTTGAGTTTTGTTTTTTTTTAAAACACCCAAATCCAAAATGCATCCGAATCCAACAAAAATTTGAAAGGGTGGTTTTGCCAAAACGCGTCCGAATCCAAAACACGACCGCGGAACCGAATCCAAAACACAAAACACGAAAAATGCCCGCTGCACATCTCTATTAATAACCCCTTTATTTGGAGTAAATAATATACAGCACAGGACAGCACCACTGAACTTATATGGCAGCACCACTGGACTGGACTTATACGGCAGTACCACTGGACTGGACAGTCATTTAATGTGTGGGCATTGTGCTGCATTGTGGGCTCTTTACGAAGGATGCCTAAACCATTGTTGAGGTTGTCTCTTCAGTAGCACTTTTTGGATGACTACTCCGTGACTTGTCAGCCACAGTCCCAGTTTCTCTGAATTTGAAAATTAGGCACCTGACAGTATTATGTGAAATTGGAGGTCTTTCTGGGTGCTGGTTGTTAAAATCTGCAGCTATGACACGGAAACTTCGTTCTCCAGACATCAAAATTACCTCAATTTTCTCCTCTTTTGTCAAAGCCATCTTCAGTTACCTGCAACAAAAAAAGTGTTGTAACTTTTGAACCATAACTGCTATTTCAAATCTGTTTGCAACAATAAACTTTTCAGCAAACTCTGATGTTGTTTGACATGTTACAAGACCCCCTTACTATTTGAAAAAACTGACTTAGATTCAAGATGGCCATTTTCAAGATGGCGCCCATGTTCGGTACATACTCTAAAAGATAGCCCACCTCACCCATACTTTACTGGTGAATTCAGTTTTCCCATTTCCTGCACAGTTTTTGAAACAAAAGGGTGTACTGCAACTTTTGAATCACTCTGTATATTAGGTGTTTTACTTATAAGCCCCTTTACTGTAAGTCTAGAGGGAGTTGCATCACTAAAGCGAAGTGTGAAGTTTTTCTAAAACCAGTATCTTCATACAAAGACAAGGTTGCAGATGCACAATTCAAACACTACCAATTTATTCATAGTAATCATTGCAATAAAATTTAGCATTTTGAGCAAGGTTCTTTGCATAGTTATGGCCATAAATAACGGCTTGCCCACCGCGTCCAGGTGACCTCGTTAATCGGGCAAGTCCCTAACATATTGGGGGGTACAAATCTAGGGCCTAGGACACCCCAAACCCAAGCAGCTGAGTGACCCCAGGACAACACTAGAGTGCAAAAATATATAGTGAAAAAAGTGAAGATAGGTTAGTGAGAGAGGCTGCTGAACAACAGCAGTGGTAAATCAGTGAGAGATGATGAGGTGAGAAATAAAGTAGTGAGAGGTAAAGTAGTGAGAAGTGAAGGTGGGAAATAAGTTACACTGAAACTATACACAATAGGGATAAAAGAAAATATGAAAATGTGTTAACCTGTGTTGCTCCTGAGGTCAAACAGCTACAGCAGTCCAGGGGGACCCACGCCCCAGAAATCCACCCCCCACCTGACAATCTAATATATATTTGTGCAGGACTTACCTTGTTTTGCATGCAGTCTAATGGCCCGCACTATTGAACAGCCGATATATCACAGGTCCGTCAGTCAGTGTGTACGGGTAATATGTCTGTGAATCACATCGTTCACAGATATATCATGTCGGCCCTACAGCACAGCCAACGGCCAGTATATCTACCGATATATTGGCGCATCGCTGTGCATGTACGGGCGATCAGCCAACCGTACACATGCTGCGGCAGTGATTGACAGCTGAACTGGGCAGGCATGTATACACGCCCGCCCAGTTCATGACATCAGTCCCTGACGGATCGGGCAGTGTGAATGCTCAACACTGCCCAATCCGTCCATAGATATATCTGCAGATCATTTGATCTGCAGATATAGCTATCAGTGTGTACCCACCCAAGAAATGTCAGGAACCTAATTAAAACCAATATATAGGACAGGTGGGTGTGGGTGCTAACACCAAGCAGAAGGGGTCTCTGGCCTTCTATTGTTTATGTAAATACACAGAATTAGGTGTACAGGGGAGGGGTCCTGGGGTGCACACCGGTAATGAGAGGTGCGACCCTGCGGAGACATTTCAGTACTGCATACAAAGATAAGGTTGCAGGTGCACAACTGAAACACTACCAACAGGACCCCTCCCCTGTAAAACCAGTATCTTCTCATGTATATGAAGGAAAAACCTTAATTTCTGATCGCAATTTTTATTACAATTGGCTGAAAGAGACTACAGACCCGGAAGCGGCAGGCGGTGTTGGACTGGGGCATGAAGGCCTACCGGGGGAATGCTGTTGTAGGGGCCTATGCTTAAGGTTGTGGTCAGGCTCCAGTGGGAGCGTGGCCAGCCACCACAGAGGTTTGGCTAACCATTACAGAGTACATGTTTTGTGCCCCTTGGTAAATGTATAATAAATCAAATTCTTGTGAAGTATAATGTAACATAAGTATAATGCACAATTCAAGTGCACTAGGATAGAGTTTGGAACCTGATCCTCAGAAGAGGAGGAGGGCCCACAGGCAGTGGGGCCCACCAGTGGTTTCCCCTGTTCCCCTGTGGGCCAGTCCGACCCTGGTGGCAGGATACTATCCAAATCTTGGATGACTATTGAGCCCCCTTTATCCGCTTGGTGAATAACTACTAACAGACAGTAGGTTTTTCAAAGCCATATGTTCTTCCTTGGATAAATTATCATGCTTAGGTTTAAATCTGTTTGGTTTTGTATTTACAGATTGATCAGATAGATGGGTATAAGTATTAAGTGATGCGCTGCTGCTGTCAGGGATAAATGTACATTTAGCCAGCTGTGAAGGTAACTCCTTTATTTCATTGCTTGGTTCTTTATCAGCAAATAATTCTTTCATTTGCTGTTCCTATTTAACTTAAACAGTTCTATCTTCCACCGGAGCGGATTCATTTCACAGTTGGTACAAAGCTCAATCCTTTATGCACAATGTTGATTTCATCTTGAGATAGTTGGCGGTTAGAGAGATTCAATATTATCTCCTGCGCTGTATCAGAGGTTTCTTTGATCCCCGTCTGTTGGTGCATATTCTGCCGACCCCTACATGTGCGTTGTATGTTGGGCTTAACCTTTGTGCCTCTGTATGCAAGCCTAAAGGGTATTTCAGTGTGCTTATTGATGGTATAGCTGTTTGATTTTAATATTAATTGGTGAAAAAGATCCGCTTCAATAGTGGATGCAGCTGGAAGTTAAATAGGTGGTCACCTACACCCAACAAAGATGTAATTGTAAGTACAGTAACTCTGTACAACCTTTTAGGGTAGAGATCAGAATAATAAAGTAAAGAGAAAAATCCATGTCCTCTCAATAAATGTCCACAATCAGTCCAGATTGTTCCACAAAGATGATCAATCATACTCTGCTGTTCTAATGCCATCCACCTCCACCTTCATACTATATTCCTGGTCATCTTAAACTCCCAGATTAGCTCAAACCATAATGTACATAAAAAGAGGGAGAAAGGGATTTGCAATAGTGAAATACCATTTATTATTCCAAATAGGTGTTTCAAAAAGACAAAAAAAAACTAAATGTACATAGAATCATATTAAGAACAATCCACCATTACACAGATAGGGTAGCATATCAGATTGTATGGGTGTACATAGGCACACCTTTATTCATATGTCAGTGTCAAAGCACCTCCCAGGATCACGAGTCTGACGCATTGTCCTTGTATAAAATTGTCCCACCGGATGTCAACAAGCAACTGGCGGTCTCATTGTCAATCCACCCGGATGTAAAGGGGTATTCAATGGGGGGGATTCAAATGTTTGAAAAGTCGTTGGGTTTATGTTTTTTTCCTTTCTATTAGATAGAAAAAAACAGACTCTCAACTGACTTTTTAAACAATTGAATCTCCCCCTATGAGTTTATTGATGGTGTAGCTGTTTGATTGTCACTATCACTATAACTGTTGACAGAATAGCCCAATGAATCAATGCTATAGGCACATTTGTCTATCTAAGTCACAATTAGCAAGGAATACACCCAATCACCCAACTCCATGCAGACCCTGCCAACCTGGGCAGCAGATTCATGTGCTTACCCTCAACAATGAGTGCTGTACATAAGCAGCGCCCTTTCTCTGTTAGTACCTAATGGTACAGCATACTGACACCTTTATTCCGGAGACAGAAAATTATACCTCAGGGCTATTTTTCATCCAGAACGCCATTCCTGAAGGTGTTCTGAAAAATGACGTCACCAAGAACGGCGTTCCAGATTGTCCTGGCCACCGGCAATTCTTTTTCTCTTTGAGAGGGTGGGTGTGGGAGCAAGGAAGCATAACAATAGCCCCCGCAGCGCACTGGGAGCTTTGGGGCACTTCTGCTGGTAGCAGTTTTAAAAAAACTCTAAAAATGGTCGCCACCTAGGAGGAGAAAAACACTAGAAGTCAAGTAGGACCTCAGCAGTGGCTATTTTTAGAGGAGTTTTTTAAACCGCTACCGGCAGAAGCGCCCCCGCAGCCCCAGTGCTTTAAAACAAGGGATGTGGGTGCTATTGTTCTACTTACTTATGCCCGCACCCGCCCTCACCACTGGCAATGCATATGAAACCCCTGGCAACGAGCAGGAGACCACTGACAGCGAACATGGGACCACTGACAGCGAACATGAGACCCCTGGCAATGAGCAGAAACCCCTGGCAATGAACATGAGACCCTTGACACAAGCATGAAACCCCTGATACAAGCATGAAACCCCTGGCAACGAGCATGTGACTCCTGGCAATGAGCAGGAAACCATAGTCAGCGAGCATAGAACCAAGAGTATGAAACCCTGATAACAATCATGAAACCCTTGGCAATGAGTATGAGACCCCTAGCAAGCAGACAATTTAAAGGTAATTAGAAATCTTAAGGTGAGATATTGACTTAGTGACGATTTTGTTTTTGCAATTTCCCTTGAACCCCTCGGAGCGCAGAACCACCGATTTTGACTAGAGATGTGCATCGGAAATTTTTGGGTTTTGTGTTTTGGTTTTGGATTCGGCTCCGCGGCCGTGTTTTGGATTCGGACGCGTTTTGGCAAAACCTCGCTGAAAATTTTTTGTCGGATTCGGGTGTGTTTTGGATTCGGGTGTTTTTTTTTCAAAAACCCTCAAAAACAGCTTAAATTATAGAATTTGGGGGTAATTTTGATCCTATAGTATTATTAACCAAAATAACCATAATTTCCACTCATTTCCAGTCTATTCTGAACACCTCACACCTCACAATACTATTTTTAGTCCTAAAATTTGCACAGAGGTCACTGGATGACTAAGCTAAGCGACCCAAGAGGGCGGCACAAACACCTGGCCCATCTAGGAGTGGCACTGCAGTGTCAGACAGGATGGCACTTAAAAAAATTGGCCCCAAACAGCACATGATGCAAAGAAAAGAGAAAAAGAGGTGCACTGTGGTTGCTGGACGGCTAAGCTAAGCGACACAAACACCTCAATATCACAGGAATTATTCGTTCTAATCAATAGTATTATTGGTCCAAATCACTGGAAGAAAATGACAAAATCACAGGAATTATTAGTTCTAATCAATGGTATTATTGGTCCAAATCACTGGAAGAAAATGACAAAATCACAGGAATTATTCGTTCTAATCAATGGTATTATTGGTCCAAATCACTGGAAGAAAATGACAAAATCACATGAATTATTCATTCTAATCAATGGTATTATTGGTCCAAATCACTGGAAGAAAATGACAAAATCACTGGAATTATTTGGCAAGATCACTGTAATTACTAATGAATTATAAATCACTGATATTAATTGGTAAAATCTCACTATCGCCTGCCTTGTGAAGTGGAATCTAGATGGGATTTTGTACCGGGGACACAATAACTTCATCAATTGTCTAAATCCCAATGCACTAATGGCAGAAAACGGGCGCACGTCTAACAGCGCACTGATTATACTGAGAACTGATTATACTGATCTATCACTGATTATACTGAGCACTGATGATACTACGGAGAACTGACACTGAGCAGCGAGAACAGCACTGGACTATTGTACTGTAGTATACTGGTCACCACAATGCTGCACTATACTACTATATACTGCTCACAACAAATGCAGCACATATATGGATACTTGAAGTGACACGGAGCTGCAAGATACAGCAATGGCCTACTGTACTGTACAACTATATACTGTTGGTCACCAAAATGCTGCACTGTACTACTATATGTACTGCTCACAAAAATGCAGCACAGATATGGAATGGATACTTGCAGTGACACAGAGCTGCAAGATACAGCAATGGCCTACTGTACAACTATATACTGTTGGTCACCAAAATGCTGCACTGTACTACTATATATACTGCTCACAAAAATGCAGCACAGATATGGAATGGATACTTGCAGTGACACAGAGCTGCAAGATACAGCAATGGCCTACTGTACTGTACAACTATATACTGTTGGTCACCAAAATGCTGCACTGTACTACTATATATACTGCTCACAAAAATGCAGCACAGATATGGAATGGATACTTGTAGTGACACGGAGCTGCAAGATACAGCAATGGCCTACTGTACTGTACAACTATATACTGTTGGTCACCAAAATGCTGCACTGTACTACTATATATACTGCTCACAAAAATGCAGCACAGATATGGAATGGACACTTGCAGTGACATGGAGCTGCAAGATACAGCAATGGCCTACTGTACTGTACAACTATATACTGTTGGTCACCAAAATGCTGCACTGTACTACTATATATACTGCTCACAAAAATGCAGCACAGATATGAAATGGATACTTGCAGTGACACAGAGCTGCAAGATACAGCAATGGCCTACTGTACTGTACAACTATATACTGTTGGTCACCAAAATGCTGCACTGTACTACTATATATACTGCTCACAAAAATGCAGCACAGATATGGAATGGATTCTTGCAGTGACACAGAGCTGCAAGATACAGCAATGGTCTACTCTACTGTACAACTATATACTGTTAGTCACCAAAATGCTGCACTGTACTACTATATATACTGCTCACAAAAATTCAGCACAGATATGGAATGGATACTTGCAGTGACACAGAGCTGCAAGATACAGCAATGGTCTACTGTACTGTACAACTATATACTGTTAGTCACCAAAATGCTGCACTGTACTACTATATATACTGCTCACAAAAATGCAGCACAGATATGAAATGGATACTTGCAGTGACACAGAGCTGCAAGATGCAGCAATGGCCTACTGTACAACTATATACTGTTGGTCACCAAAATGCTGCACTGTACTACTATATATACTGCTCACAAAAATGCAGCACAGATATGGAATGGATACTTGCAGTGACACAGAGCTGCAAGATACAGCAATGGTCTACTCTACTGTACAACTATATACTGTTAGTCACCAAAATGCTGCACTGTACTACTATATATACTGCTCACAAAAATTCAGCACAGATATGGAATGGATACTTGCAGTGACACAGAGCTGCAAGATACAGCAATGGTCTACTGTACTGTACAACTATATACTGTTAGTCACCAAAATGCTGCACTGTACTACTATATATACTGCTCACAAAAATGCAGCACAGATATGAAATGGATACTTGCAGTGACACAGAGCTGCAAGATGCAGCAATGGCCTACTGTACAACTATATACTGTTGGTCACCAAAATGCTGCACTGTACTACTATATATACTGCTCACAAAAATGCAGCACAGATATGGAATGGATACTTGCAGCACACTGAGCACAGATATGGAGCTTTTCAGGTAGAGAACGTAACCACGTCCTCTCCAATCAATCTCCAATGCACGAGTGAAAATGGCGGCGACGCTCAGCTCTTTATATAGAATACGAATCACGTGAGAATCCGACAGCGGGATGATGACGTTCGGCCGCGTTCGGGTTAACCGAGCAAGGCGGGAAGATCCGAGGCTGCCTCGGATCCGTGTAAAATAGGTGAAGTTTGGGGGGGTTTGGATCTTGACAAACCGAACCCGCTCATCTCTAATTTTGACTATCTTTACTTGCGATTTTGACTATGCTTGCGATTTCCTCCTACTCCACTACCTCTCCTCTTGATCCTATACCCTCACAGGTCAGTAAAACTTTGTCTCCTGTGCTTATCCCAACCTTAACTAAAATCTGTAATCTCTCTCTCTCTCTCTCTCTCTACTGGTATCTTTCCCTCTCTGTTTAAACATGCAGTCATTACTCCCATTCTAAAAAAACACAACTCTGACCCAAACACACTCTCTAACTACTGTCCCATTTCTCAGCTACCCAGTCCCTCCAAGCTACTTGAGAGACTTGCCTACACTCGCCTTACAATCTTTCTTAACTCCCACAACTTATTGGACCCACTTCAGTCAGGCTTTCGTGCCCAACACTCCACAGAGACGGCACTGACCAAAGTAGTGAATGATCTAGTCACTGCTAGATCAAAAGGCCATTACACACTACTTATTCTTCTAGATCTCTCTGCTGCTTTTGACACTGTTGACCACTCTCTTCTCATACAAACACTACAATCCCTAGGTCTTCAGGACACAGCCCTTACTTGGTTCTAATCCTACCTATCTAATTGCTCTTTCAGTGTTCACTTCTCTGATTCTACTTCCTCTTCTCTACCTCTATCAGTTGGAGTACCGCAAGGCTCAGTCTTAGGTCCTCTGCTTTTCTCAATCTATACCTCCTCTCTTGGTAAACTAATCAGCTCCTTCGGATTTCAGTATCATTTGTACACTGATGATACTCAAATCTACCTATCCTCCTGTCGAAGTCAAAAATATTACATAAAAAGAACATACAAACTACACACATATAAGTCGCTATACTTGCAAATACACGCAGCAAGCACAGCAATATATGGTAACACACGCATTTACACGGACATGCCACAGAGATGGATTCAACACTTATTTCATGCAGTACATAATTATAATAATATCAAGCGCCAGACATCATGATGATTTCAAATTATCTAATGAAGTAATGTCATGTATGTGTATTATTTGAACGAAACAAGATAGACCGGTCATATTTACTATTAAAGCAACCAGATTAATGTTTAGATTCATTTGACACTTGTTATAAAGATGTAAGACATTGCAACAAATAATTATGATTAACTGTATGTAAGCTAAAATCACTTTTATTAGAACAATAGATATTCCAAACAGGTAGTGGACAGGAAGCTCAGGCCAGCCCCTTTGGGCATCCCCAAGGCTGAACCTGTTCAGCATATATAAAGAGACTAGTGACTCATCATGAATGAGTGAGTCCCCTCCGCAAGAAACTAGATAACACATTGCTGACCACACAGGAAGTTAGTTGCTTTTTGGTACCAGAGGATGAAGGAGTTGCTGGCAGACCAGTTCCTGCATTTATTTACAGAGAGAGAGTGATATGGAAAGATGAATTTATATAATTTAAGGATAATGGTATTGTATGCTGGCCTGTAACTGTATGTAACTGTAACTGTATGTAACTGTGACTGTAACTGTATGTTTTAACTGCTTACTGTGTGAGTTGTAACCATGTAACTATAGGTATACTGTACTTTGTAATATATCGAATCCATATCCTTTTAATAACAGATATATACATCAATGAGCTTTGGAACTCAGATAATGTGTGGGTGTATTGTTTTCTCTTATGGGATGCAGTGTTTTGCGATGTACAGCGCACTTTTATCGTATATGGTAATAAGATGCGCCTGGCGTCTGCAATATATATTAGAGCGGGCATTTTAAATATTTGTGAGAAAGCAATTTGGCATTCTCAGATGAGGGCTGTTACGGGATATCAGGGTCTTAATGATGCACTGTACATTACAAACGCAGCTGTAATCGACCGGCTCCAATGGACGCATCGCGACGCTGATGAAAATAACATCCACGTGTATTGTGATATCAGTAAGCCAATGATATGAAATTTCAAGGGACAATGCGTTTCTTATAATATTTAAGATGCTAAAATTTATTTTTATTGTTGCAAAACAAAGTTCAAATAAGTCATATTGTGTTTGATTCAGATTGGATTGTTTATCTGTTAAGTAGGGTTAAAAGTTAATTTAAAAGTTGCTGCATAGCCTTGATATAGTTTTTTTTTTAACTCAGGACTAAAATAACTTCTGGTGCTTGTATAATGTGTGATTTCTTTGTGACAAAGGAAGCCGCATGGTCTGTCCTCCATTTTGGGCTAGCCACATGGCCTGTCCACCATTTTGTGTAAACCTCATGGATGTGGAAGGGGGAGGAGCAGTTGCCATTTTAGGAAGGTCATTTTCTAAATAGCTGATTTTCATTCTGCTCAGAACAATCAGCTTTCCTTGGTCACATCAAACACCATTTATGAGTTACCAATGCATTTATTTAACCCATGCCATAGTCAAATACAAATAGATTCAATTGGGCCTAGTGAGAGTAAATGGTAAGATAAATGCTTGGCTTGGGGTAAAAAAAATTGCATATAGATAGAAAAATGAAAGAAAGGGTTTTGGGGTTTTTTTTTTCTCTTTTTCCTTCCAAGACTTGTAGAATCTGCTTGCTATAGGATAGCCATTGAAATGCAAATTAACCTGTGTAACCGCTTTTTTTTTTTAGCAGTGGAAAAGCAAATAGCTTTGATATGCAAATAAGAGGTAAGGTGTCTCATAGGAGACCTGTAAATGGTACATATATATAATATTATTATAATTATGTGTATATTTATATCAGTGTATGTTCTGCAAGATAGCTATCCAATCTGAATCATATCATTTAAATTATTGATTATTGCTAGAGTCATTATAGATCTGTGTGAAATAGGATACATTTGTTGCTATATAGGTAAATTTGAAATAACAGTATTTTAAGGAAGTAAGTGTAAAGACACAAACGCAGGTCTGCATAAAAGTTTATTCAGAACAAGTTGTATCTAGTGGGCAACAGTAATTAGTATTGTTCACATTTATACTTAGAGCTGTGTGATTTGTTTTATTGCGGACGCAAGGTTTTGTACACGTGTCTCGGACAAAATAAAGGACTGCGCACGCAGCGTAAGAGACACGCACGGTCGCGTGTGTACGCAAAGTGCGTAAGAATGCGGGCGCTAAGTACAAATTACACAATAGTGTCATTTAGTTCAAAGGTGGGATAGTAGACATTTAATACAATAGCACATAACTATCAGATTTCAAAAGCAGGTTACTCTAAATTTAGTTTGAAAACTGTATTGCCTCTGGGGTAAAGCTGCTTATCTGAATGAATTGAAATTTTCTGTACAGAAAAAGCCAAAGTGTATTTGTGTGAGCGAACGTAAGAGTGAGTGGATATTGAACCCAGGGAATTCAGGATCCCGTAGTGTGGTACATCAAGTAAGTGGAGGCTTGGTGGCGTGAGGCGGCTAACTCATGTTAATATAGATTGAAATACGCAAATCGTGAGGAGATTTGCAGAGGAGCATAATAGGGAATTGTGCATTGTGTAGTATTGAAGTAAAAAGCTTGTTTGTTACGCTCCGAGCTGAGGGTCACAGTTTGTACATTGATCCGTGGTTGTACGGCAGATAGGTAACAAGTACCTATATGCTGTGCGATTGGACCGCGGGTTTGTGGGTGCGATAGCACAACTTTATACCCTTTTTACGAGCTTTTGCGTAAAATCGCGGTATCATTAGCGCTGTATAGAGCATACACAAGCGTGATTTGTGTATAAAAAGTGTATAGGGAGTTTTCGCTGGTCTCTCTCAGGAAAATCTCCAGCGGCGGATATTTACTGGAAAAGGTAAGTCACTCCTAACACTTCCAGTAAATAGAAACCGATAGGGCCTCACTGGGTACGCGGTGTTCACTATTGGAGTGAGTCGTGGTACTCAGCGGAGAAGGAGCGAGTGAAAGCGCTAGGTGTCTTTCACCGTCTATTTGCGGTGTGCATTGGGGATTGCATTTATTGGCAAAAAGTCCGCGATGGGATCCAATTGCACAAGCAGTGGGCGTTTTGTAGCTAGGGTTCAGGCTGAAGAAGAGTTGGGACCGAGAAGGTCAGATTTGGGACCGAGAAGGTCATAATTGCGACCGAGAAGGTCAGCAAGGTTTATTATGTGTGAAAAGTATGGTTCACACACGGAGGCTTTTTGCAATGAATGGTTATGTATGACTGACAAAGATAGGGTACCATTCCCTAAGGTGGGAAGCTTTGAACCAGAGGTATTGCAGAACTTAAAAATAAGAATATGTCTGATAAAATCCCGAAAACAAAGGGTCAGACATACAAATTGTTTAAACCTGTGGCAGCAAGAGGGGTTGGTGAGTTTGATCCTAAGGTATTGCAGGTGGTATGTCTAACCAAAGTCACAAGAATGGAAATATAAGAACTGTTTGAACTTGTAGCAACAATAAACAAGTAGGAAGAAAAAAAGAGAATGCAAGTACACCACCATATGTAGATGTGGAAGCATACAAACTATAGAAAATAATAAAAAATATGAAAAATATGACTGTAACCTATATATGTACTAATGAATGTTGAAGTTTTATTTAGGAGGAGAAGGTGACCTGATTGTTTTCAGCCATTTCTCATGCACCCAGAGGAGTATCCAATCGGTAAAAGAAGAGCAGTAGCCTGTGGGGGAAGTGGCTGAGACCAGTGGAACAGGTAAGTATGGTATCATTCGTGTACATATATAGTAAAAAAAAAAAAAAAAAAAATCAAGAAACTAACGTCAGAAATGGAGAAAAACCTGTCCGCACATTAGTATTTGCCAGTAGGAAAGCGGACAGAGACAAGGTAACCGCCGGGTAGTTCTTTCAGTTACCATATAAGAAGTATTCATTCCTAGTAATGCCCCTAGTCAAGATGAGCTCGGAAATGTTTGTTGGACCATGTACAGACCCTTAATATGGGATGAGAAGGATTGAATGAATACTTCGCATGACCTAGAAGCTTGTTAAACTTTTTTTTTTTTTTTTTTGTCTCTTGCAGTAATAGAAAACTCTCCATCTGGATAAGATCACTGGTAAACACTAATTTGGCAAATGGGAGGTGGCTGTCTCTGTGCAAATGGACGGGCTCAATAAGGCATTGAGTGTCAGGGTGCAGACTTCTTTGCAAAATTGGAAAAGGGTCACAGTAGCTAATCTTAGATAGTGCTATTGAACATCACAAGAATAGTGCTAGGCGCAGAGAACAACAGGTGGAGAAGTTGAGGACGGTAAGTATACTGGCACAGATAGGAAAGACCCATCAGTCCAAACCCCAGATCCCTAATGGTCAATAATATGTTACACTTGTAGGAAGGAAGGGCATTTTGCCAGAGATTGTAGGAGTAGTAGGACACATAGTCAATATAGATCCCCTAGACAGAAAACACAAGCCATATTATTAAACACATAGACGGGACCAAGCGACATATAGTAAGGAATCATAAGCCATATAGAAAACACAGATTCGGCTAATGGGAAGAACAGAATAAATGCAACATTACCCTTTGACAAAACTTGCTGGGGTTAAGATGGGGCCTCTAAACTTTTGCTTCTTTTTCCTAGCAGAAATGGCCCCTGATTAACTTAATTTTGTTAGATATGATATACACATACTATGCTCCGGAAGTACAAAGTATGTTAGACACCCACGAAGACTAATGTTACATTTCATGGTTCTAGATGCATGTCCATCACAGGTAGAGGAAATTATCTCACAGATACCGGGTTCCCTATGAACTTAGGATGGACAGGACACTGGATTGATGGCTGGGATAGTCCCAATAGCGATACGACAAACACAGAAATTTTTTTTTAAGGGGAGTAGACCAAGTAGAGAATCACTTCCCGTAGTGCCCAATCCAGTTGTCAAATTTGTATTAAATCTTCTTCACCTCTACAAACTCATCTGTCACCAACCTCTATTCTGTTCCTCTACAGTTTCCTCTTCATCTTTTGCATTCACACAGGGTGGTACAATACATGGACCCAATTACAGTTCAAATTCCACATGCCTAGGTCCTTCAGAGTTCTGCTCGAACCCAGTATATCTCAACAGCACAATGACACCAGTATTACTGCAGTGTGCCTTGTCATGCACAAAGGGTGGAGAATGGGAATACTGGTGAAGGGAAATTTTGTATAGACACTGATATGCCTGTTGGTGAATGGCAAACCTGACATTTTCTTTTTCATTTTCTTCTTCTTTCTCTCTAGAGATGTTTCTTTTTTTTTCTTTTTCTTTTTTTTTTGAGTTATGCTCATGGTACTCTACATTGCAAACACACGATAGTTAAATTAAGATACAAAAATTTGTGTTCCCTACAGGAGAAGGCAGTCTGGAGGACAAAGGGGTATGGCCAGGAGTCCACAGGACTGTGGACAGGTGGACACGGTAAGCCAGTAGCCCCCAGAGCAAACCTTCCAAGTCTAGCTGAGTTGGCACACGGTCTGACTCATCTAGGCAAAGAGGGTAGGTGCAGGCTGATGAGAGCTTACTGGTGTGCGCCAGGATTCTATTCTCATGCAGGTAAGAGAGCAATGACCTGTCTTGCTTGCTTGAGGAAGAATATTGGTAAAGCAATACCAACAGAGCCATCCCATATCCCACCTGCAGACGGATCTTTTCAGGAAATACAAATCGACTTCGTACAGTTAACACCCTTTAGGAATTATTGTTATGTATTGGTGTGCACTGATGTTTTCTCAAACTGGGTAGAGGAATTTCCTGCCGCCACGGATACTGCTGTGTTTACCGCAAAGAAAAATTGCACAGAAATTTGTGTGTAGCTAATGGTACCCCTAGAAGTAGGAGCAAAGCTTGAAATTGTACTATTGTGATCATAGATACTGCCACTAGTATTATGTAGCTTCGGAATCACTCCCAGATCTTCACTCAACGAATCACCCTCTTCGACATTTGTTTTTGTTTTTGTTTTGGTATTTGTGTCTTTTTTGGGTTGTTGTTGGAAGACAACCTCATGTCATGATTGATCCGCACAATGATCAGAAATAAACCAATGAGGTGACAGTACAGTACCTTATTGAGATGAGCCAGCATTTGAGAACTTGACAAAAGAACTTGAAACTATAGATTGCTGGTATGCCAAATACTAACTGTCTTGATTTTGAACCAAGAGACTGTGTTATTGTTCTTACGCTTAGGTTGCCTAATAGACAGGTGGGAAGGACCATACCAAGTTTTGTTGACAGCACTAAAGGTCGCCGAAAGAGAGACTTGGGTCCACTCGTCCCACTGCAAGAAGGTCGCTGACCCAGAGAGAACTCGTGACAAAGTAGTTTATTGCTCACATTCATCGAGTTTGTGTAGTTTGGTAACTGTGTGTTCGAAGTGAACTGTGTGTTCAAAGAGCAAGGTGGAGAGCAAAGTGAACTTTGTGTTCCAAGTGAACTGTGTGTTCAAAGAGCAAGGCAAAGAGAACCTCATATCACTAGAGACTCTGTTCCGTGAAGACTGAGAGGCGGCACTGTTGAACACTACCTAAGCGTATTAAAGGACTGCAGAAAGACCAGTCATTGTAATTGATTTGCTATGAACAAGAGTTGTTTTGTTCTATTTCTCTTTTCTCTCTTTCCCGCTGACAAACATTTTTTATTTCAGGATATTCTTTTTTTGTGAGATTTTTTTTATGAGGAGTCGAGTGTGGGACTGGAACTGGTTCTGGAGGAAGGAGTGATTTCCTTATAGGATCCCAGGATTTGCCGATCAGTTTGTTAAAGTCAGAGAAAAATCAAAGTTCTAATAGTTATGGAGTTCAGAGGTAATCAGGAACAATCAGACAATGGCTATTCACACATTGCAGATAAAGAGCTCATTAATATATGTGGAAGAAAGGTTTATGAGAGGCTCTCCCCGAACTCCGAAGGTTTATGTTATTTAGGAAGGACACTACTTATAACCCTTGTTCAATGATTAAACAGACCTAGCATACGTTCCAGAAATGGAAACAATGTTCAGAAAATGATAGGAATATGTAGATCATGAAAATTTTATATGTCACTGTCACGATTTGTTTGTGTCTTCTTCATCTACCCAGCAGAACCTCAATCGAATCCAAACATCAGTGTACAAAGACGAAGGTACATGTATGTGTGAAATGTTCATCGCAAATCAGACATTATAGGCCAAAGCACTGTCCCAGCATACTCTATAGGTTGAATGTTGTCCCACACCCAACCAGTGGTCCCATGACCGCCGAGTGCATATAGAGGATGTCTCGTCCTCCTCCCTGTCTTCCCCAAATATAGTCAAGTGTCTGATTTGCAAAATGCATACATACTTGTGTCTAGGTCACAGATTATAGTATGAAATATGTTTTCTTATGTTAATAATTGATGGCCGTTATTGTTTGCTGCCACAGGGTGGACTGTCGAAGTCAAAAATATTACATAAAAAGAACATACAAACTAGACACATATAAGTCGCTATACTTGCAAATACACGCAGCGAGCACAGCAATATATGGTAACACACGCATTTACACGGACATGCCATAGAGATGGATTCGACACTTATTTCATGCAGTACATAATTATAATAATATCAAGTGCCAGACATCATGATGATTTAAAATTATCTAATGAAGTAATGTCATGTATGTGCATTATTTGAATGAAACAAGATAGACCAGTCATATTTACTATTAAAGCAACCAGATTAATGTGTAGATTCATTTGACACTTGTTATAAAGTTGTAGGACATTGCAACAAATAATTATGATTAAATGTATGTAAGCTAAAATCACTTTTATTAGAACAATAGATATTCCAAACAGGTAGTGGAATGGAAGCTCAGGCCAGCCCCTTTGGACGTCCCCAAGGCTGAACCTGTTCAGCATATACAAAGAGACTAGTGACTCATCATGAATGAGTGAGTCCCCTCCCCCAGAAACTAGATATCACATTGCTGCCCACACAGGAAGTTAGTTGCTTTTTGGTACCAGAAGATCAAGGAGTTGCTGGCAGACCAGTTCCTGCATTTATTTACAGAGAGAGAGAGAGAGATATGGAAAGACGAATTTATATAACTTAAGGATAATGGTATTGTATGCTGGCCTGTAACTGTATGTAACTGTGACTGTAACTGTATGTAACTGTGACTGTAACTGTATGTTTTAACTGCTTACTGTGTGAGTTGTAACCATGTAACTATAGGGATACTGTACTTTGTAATATATCGAATCCATATCCTTTTAATAACAAATATATACATCAATGAGCTTTGGAACTCAGATAATGTGTGGGTGTATTGTTTTCCCTTATGGGATGCAGTGTTTTGAGATGTACAGCGCACTTTTATCATATATGGTAATAAGATGCACCTGGCGTCTGCAATATATATTAGAGCAGGCATTTTAAATATTTGTGAGAAAGCAATTTGGCATTCACACTCCCCAGATTTGTCACCATCTGTATTGGCTCGTGTCACTGGATGCCTGTCTGCCATTTCATCTTGGATGTCATCTCGCCACCTCAAACTCAACATTTCCAAAACAGAATTAATTATTTTCCCACCAGCTAAGAGTAGTTACCAACCTGATATCTCCATAACTGTTGACAATGCAACTATCCACCCTACCCCACAAGCTCGTTGCCTTGGTGTCACCCTTGACTCTGAACTGTCCTTTGTTCCACACATTCAATCTGTCTCTAAATCATGTTACATGCACCTTAAAAACATATCCAAAATATGCCCTTATCTTACACAAGACACTGCAAAAACTCTAATCTATGTACTCATCATCTCCCGCATTGATTATTGTAATAGTCTCCTTACTGGTCTTCCCAAACATAGGCTCTCACCACTTCAATCCATTTTAAATGCAGCTGCGAGGCTAATCTTCCTCGCCAGACGTTCTTCATCTGCTGATCCGCTATGTCAGTCCCTCCATTGGTTACCGGTATTCTACCGTGTCAAATATAAAATACTTTTACTTACATACAAGGCTATTAACCAAACTGCACCATCATACATCTCCTCACTCATCTCAAAATATCTCCATACCAGACCTCTCTGCTCTGCACAAGATCTGCGTCTCTCATCCACATGTATTACCTGTTCCCACTCAAAATTACAGGACTTTACCCGGGCTTCACCCACTCTGTGGAATGCACTCCCACGCACAATAAGACTCTCCTCTAGTCTCCAAACCTTTAAACGTTCTCTGAAAACTCATCTCTTCAGACAAGCCTACCAAATTTCAGACCCACACACATAACCTTCAATGCTTCCCTATCAAGTTACATCCCCTCTGCACAGTCCACATAAACTCACATTTTGTCTTCCAACATTGCTGGGTGATCATATCATACAACCCATTAAGAACCTAGCAATCTGGGGAACCATTATGTAACAGGTAGCATCTATCCTTGTGTATCAATGCCTATTTCCCTATAGATTGTAAGCTTGCGAGCAGGGCCTTCCTACCTCTGCCTCTATGTCTGTCTGTCTTTGCCCAGTTTTGTTCTATAACTGTTGTTCTAATTGTAAAGCGCAACGGAATATGCTGCGCTGTATAAGAAACTGCTAATAATGTGCGATTTCGACTATATACAATTTCGACTATACTATGTACTAGATTGTACACAATATAGTCAAAATTGCCTTGCCTGAGCATTGGTATCGCAGTGTGCGATTATGTGACCGGCAGTCGGGAGACCACTGGTCACAATACCAACTCTGGAATCCCGACCCCAGAATATCGGGAGCACACATTGGTACCACGGGATGCGGTTATCCGCCGGTCACAATACGACGCTGGAATCCCAACCCCTGAATGTCCCGCCAATTTCATGCCGACCAACAGGGACTATTCTCACTCGTGGGTGTCCACGACACCCATAGATTGGAACAGAACCTGTGGCGAGTGCAGCGAGATTTGTTGCTCTGTGTATCTATCTGAATTGTTTCTCTTATACTGGCTCAGATCTGTTCAGTGCTGGGCCACCACCTGAGCGCCTGACATCATAATGCAGCATGCATGAAATTATTTTGTTGCATTTTAAGGGGAGGAGCCTGCAGCATTGGTATGTGCAGCCCGGACAAAGCATCCTGAGGACACTCCGGAGCTGTTGGAGCAGAGATCCCAGCTGCAGGGTTCCATTCAAGAAACCCTGCTAACTAGAACCAAGGCGATGGAGCTGCCAGTCGCACACTCCTAGTTATGCCCCTGAATCTGTTAACTGTATATGTAGGCAATATGTAAAGACATACTGAATTTTAACTTACTGTATATGGAATGTAATATTAGATATTTTGCTTAGCTTACACCTTTATTTAAAAAAATTATAGCTCACCTTTATAGTGGGATATTAAACACAAAGGAAACTATATTATCAGATACTCATGTACTTGTTTAAAGCCTAAGTTCTACTGTGTGCTGCATGTTTGCCTGGTGCGGCAGTTATGGCCTTCATCAGCAGGAAAGCAAGACATGGTGCAGGGGAATAGGCCTGGGTTTGCTTTCGTCCCTGATAAAAGGTTTGTGACAATGGGAGATGATGTCAGCAATCACTGACATGGGTGAGCCAGTTTTTCTGACTTTTAATTGGCATCTGACGCAAAATGAAAAAAGCATTATTCTATTTTATTTTAATTTTGTAACCTTCTGGAGTAGGATCAAGATAGGAGGTTGAGACATAAGTAATAACCACTAAGCTAAAGGAAATATAGGGTTATATATTATAATTAATAAAAACAACACAAGCAGGAGTGTAAGTAGACCTTTGTGGACCCCATAGCAATAGGGCCCCCCTCAGCTCTGTGAGAGCGACTGGGGGGATGGATGGTTTGAGTTGATGGTGGTCAGAACAGCAGAGAGGCGGTGGGCCTGAGAATGGATAGGGTGGACTCTGAGATGTCAATGTATATTGACCCACCCTGCCTCCCCCTTCCCCCCCACAAAGACCATGTGACAGCTTGCAGACACACACCCCTCTGGGTGACAGCTTGCAGAGACACACCCTCCTCTGGGTGATAGCTTGCAGAAATAAACCCCCTGCAACCCTCCCCTTCTGGGTGATATCTTGCACAGACCACCCTATCACCACCACCACTGACCCACTGCCAGCTTGGCCCCCCAATTCCCCCACTGACGATGTGAAAAAAAAACCACCTTGTGACAGCTTGCACAGTCAACCACAACCGCCCCCCCCCCCCACACACACACACACACACACACACACACACACACACACACACACACACACACACACACACACACACACACACCCAACCCACAGAGATGGGGACAGTTTGCAAACAGCCCCCCTACCACTGCCCTGGTGGCAGGTTTCTCAGCTTGTTCCCCAACCCCCACCACCACCCCTGCTGGGTGGGGAGAGCTCTTGGGCACTACCTCAGCAGCTTGTGGACAGAGCTTGGTCCTGGTGAGTGGCAGAAGGACGGAGGGTCATGCCCTCCGGGGTGAGAGTCCTGGTGACGTGCAACAGCAGGGCTGGTCCTCCTCCCCTTTCTTTGCTTGCTTCCACCTGCACAGTCCCGGTGACACCGCTCCTCCTACCCCCATACTACTAGGAACTGCCAACCTAGATCCCGCAGGTGGGCGAATGTTATTAAGAGAAAAGGGAAAAAAAAGAAACACGGTGCAGGGGTAGCTTGCTGGGCCAACTGGCTTCCTAAACAGCAGGGCCCCGTAGCAAGCGTTCCCCTTGCACCCTCTGTACTTACGCCACTGAACACAAGTATTTAAAAATAAAAGGCAACAGAAAGTATTTATTCTTTGAAAGTGGGATAATGAAGTTTTTATTATAAGAAAGGGAGCACAGTAATTATTTACTGTTCAAAAGAAGTACATTTTTTATTATTATTATTATTATTATTATTATGATGATGATGATGATGATTATAAGAGAGGAGGCACAGATACATGTATTAATAAAGTAAGAGGGCACACATTAGTTTTTTTAAACTATAGGGGCACCCTGGTACCTGCCAGGCAGGGAGAGGAATAAATTGGACAGGGGTAATGTGCCAGCCAATCAGCTCTTAACTGCCATGTACTGGCTGTGTTTGAAAAATGACAGGAGCTGGTTGGCTGGTACGTTATCTCCATCCACTTCACCTCTCTCCAAAGCCACCTCCTTCCACCATAGAGGACCACTACCAATGATCATTGAGGAAGGATGTGCAGGGCAGGGTTCTATTTATTTATTTTCATGTTTACAGGGTGACAAGCAAGATTGCTGCGATGTAAGTTATTACAACCGCCTTTAATTTAGGGGATTTGAGGTGGTGCTCCGTATGTTTTTTCAAGGTGATATGCTTGAAAAAGGTGATTTTACTGTAATAAATGCGTCAATTTCAACAATTGCCCAAAAGTAACAATTTCCCTCCCATACTACTGTAGCTCAGTTATACAGTGCTCTATAGAGTACATGATGATTTCTAGATCTATAGATTTACAGTAAGTAAAGAGCTGCATTAACCATTACCTATAATGAATTACTTTTGCAGTTTAATTCTGGGATACCATGCCATGGCCTTGTGAAGTCATCAAGGAGCCTGTGATGTCATAAAGGAGTCTTTGCCCTCCAGGGTGATAGCTGAGGCTGTTGTGGCTGAATGCACACTTCTAGCTAAGCACAGAGAAAGTTGCCAGCGAGACAGTGACCTCCTGGAAAGTGCATAGTTTTCAAATTTCTGAGACCATCTCTTTGTAACTGTAAGTACACAGGGGTGGATTTATTAAGCCTGTTGAAGTGATAAAGGGGAAGGTGATAACACACCAGCCAGTCAGCTCCTACCTGTCATTTTTCAAACCCAGCCTGTGACATGGAAGTTAGGAGCTGATTGGCTGGTGCTTCATCACCTTCCACTTTATCACTTCACCAGGCTTCATAAATCTGCCCTCCAATCACCACATCCTAGTGCTACTTATCTTTATTCTGATTGGCTGCACTCTCACCATAGCTTTATATTGTGCCAAATGTAATAGCCTCCACACTGCAAAAAGAGACAAATGTTCAATGATTCAGCTTCACATTTTTAAGTAGCAATTATTTTAAGCTGTATGGCTAAATAAATATCCAAAACATCAGCACTTTTTTTTTATCTCAGGGGCTATTATATTTGGCCTATCATCAGGCAGAGCTACTTGTTTTAATTTGACACAAATTACTCTACATATACAGTTTTATATATATATATATATATATATATATATATATATATTCATGTTTAAATACAGTGAAACGCCAATTTAACATTCTCCATTTTTACCAGGGCCGGCCCTAGCCTGATTTTTTTGTTATGCGAATATATATTTTGGTTCCCCTTAGTAAAATATATAGGGACGTGGCTTCATGGAGAAGGAGCATGGCCACCGAAGAGTATCAATTCACATTACACCGCACAGTAGAGCCCAATATACATGCTACGCCACAGTAGATCCCCTTATACATGCTATGCCACACCACAGTAGAGACATTTATACATGTTACGTCACAGAGAAGTAGCTTATACATGTTATACCACAGTAGTATACACATTACACTACAGTAGTATATACATTACACCACAGTAGAGCCACTTATATACAGTACATTACACCATAGTAGAGCCACTTATATACAGTACATTACACCATAGTAGAGCTGCTTATACACGTTACACCACAGTAGAGCTGCTTACATCACAGAGGAAACATTTATACACATTACACCACAATGGAGCCACTTATACATATTACATAGTTTGTATAGGGTGCACACTGACACACACATATGGTGCAGGTCCCAGGGGAACACTTACACACACACACACACACACACACACACACACACACACTGTGTGTGACTGGGTCATTTTGTGATTTATTACAACACACACACACTTATGTCACTGCGCTTCTGCGGTGTTGATGCTGCCCCTGTCACCCTGCCTCGGGCACAAGGCTGGATTAATGTCTGTGTGGGGCTCCTGGGCAACAAATTTGTGAGGACCCTTATCAATAAAAGTGATGTAGTATTGAATATTGCAATCTTTTCCATCTATAGGTAAATATATATATATAATATTCATCTTATTAATTGTGATTAGTGCAAATGCACTGATTAATCCTAGTCATTTAAACTGTAAAATCACAATTATTATTGAATCAATCATTCTTCCTAAGAAGTAATAACCTCTTAGAAAGAATGACTGATTCAATAATAATTCAGCTTATACTACTGTAGGATTAATTAGTGCACTAACCACAATTAATAAGATATTATATTTTACACATTGAAAATTATTGCTATATTAGAAGCTACTAACTAAAAAAACATACATTTCGGGCGCCTAGCTCAGCTCCATCACTTCTGTATAGCAGCATGACCAGGCAGCACAGTGTGATGGGAGAGGAGGCAGCAGGGTCCGGCAGCAGTGTAGTGCGGGCGTGAAGTCTGGCTGCTGGGAGGTTAAGATAACACAGACTGCAGCATGCCCTCATCAGTTCCGTGCTCTACGCAGACGTGTATTTGGCATATGCGTAGGTACGGGCCCATAGGCGGATCCAGGGGGGGGGGGCACTTGGGCCCGTGCCCCCCCTGTCGCTTCTGACTTCTTTTTTTCAAAAGGAGAACAGCAGCAGCACTACTGCTATTTCCGTCAGTCAGATTTGATAAAAGAGCCGGCAGACACTAGGACCCGCCGTGGCTCTAACAGCAAGTCCATGTGGTAACCAATGGGGAGGCTGGAGCTGCAGCTCCAGCTTCCCCCTGCTCACACCGCAACCTACCCCCCAACTGCCAGCCGGCCAGAGTCCAGCCCAGGCGCGGGGTTCAAATGCCAGCATCGAGTAAGACTGTTACAGATGACCAGTGCCAGATTAAGGTCCTCCTGGGCCTGGAGCTGAGATTTATGATGGGCCTGTTGTGGGCTGCCGCAGGGGGTGTGCCAGAGGGGCTACTGATATGGGTGTGTGACCAGAATAAGTTTGCGACTATCTTCCACAGCTCTCGAGGTGAAACTGCCAAATTTTACACTGCTACTTAGTATCGAAAAATTAAGCTATTAGACTACATAGCCACATCTGTATATATATATATATATATCTGTATATATAAAAGTGAAAATATCAGTGAAATTGCAGTTGTCTGCGAGAAGAAAGGTGCCGCCTTGACAGGAAGAAAAAACGCCCCGTGCAAAATTGCGAATGCATCGCAGACCGCTATCTATATGCAGATACATACGCAATTCCCAGAACTTTAAAGAAACTTTGCCATCTGAGCAAATATGAGTAGGTCTGAGGCTGCACCTAAACTGCAACTGAAATGGCCTGGAAGTGGTCTGCGCTGATGTCAGAGACCCTCCCCAAAAATGCCTGGGCACGCAGGCGTTTTTTCTGATACACCCAGAAAACGGCAGGTTTCCCCCCAGAAACGCCAGCTTCCTGTCAGTCAGACAGCGCCTACATTGAGATTATGATCTGTACTATTACCCCTCGGGTGTCCGCAATGCGAACTCCGCATGCACAGTCATTTGATAATCACTTAATTTGCAATTTCCCTGAATAGCGATCCATGCTGAATTATGGGCCGTGGTGTTGCCGCATTGTGGCATAACGCAGCCTCCCACAGCCATGGCTTCAACATTGTGTGCTATTGTTTGCGGGCGCACCTCATAAGTGTGTTGTAAGAGCTACTAAGCAATTATATATTTATATACACTTATATTTATATATTCATATATATCAAATATATATAGGGGGTTATTCAGAGATGGACACAGATCTTGCTTCCGCAGCGAGATCTGCGTCCATCTCCTCACATGCTGGGGCCGCATAACACACAGCAAGGCCGCCCAGCATGTGTGTTGTGTCGCCCCACGATGCAGTCGCAATTTAATTGTGAACGCATCAATTAGAGGACGACCCCTGACTATGCTGGCAGGCGGTCAGGCGCCATTTTTTTTCTCTGAGCAGCTGCTTGTGACATCACTCAGCCACCCCGAAAGTGGCCCAGACATGCCTGCCTTGTCTGGACCACAGTCACTAAACGCTGCAGCGTTGCCCTCCTCACGCCTGTGGTTATCAATCCTTCCAGGATGCAGTTACATGGTGACGGGTCGCGCACTATGGTCAGTGCATATGCACAGACCTGATGTATGTGGCATGCAGCGGCTGCGTCCATCTCTGAATAGCCCCCATAGTTAGTAGGTGTCCACCCTTCCCTTTTACGTGTTGAATATTTTTTAAAGTCTCTCTTAGCTCAACTTTTATTCAGAGGCAGTATTACCAAAAGTCTTTACAAGGAGACAACAGAATCCAATATATCTAGTCCAGTGGTCTCCAACCTTAATTGGGGTGTGAGACACTTTTGGAAAATAAAACCTCTTGAAGAGCTACCCCCTCCCCCCAATGCGCGCACATTCCTGTGAACCTCAGAAAAGTGGGTGTGAACTTACAACAGTAATGCAGACTTGCCTACTCTCCCGGAATGGCCGGGAGGCTCCCGAAAATCGGGTGACCCTCCCGGCCCCCCGGAAGAGCAGGCAAGTCTCCCGATTACAGGGGTCCCCCCAAGCCCGGCCGCCCACTTAGCGAGTAAAGTGGGCGGTCCGGGCAGGCGATGACGCGATTCTTGTTGAATCGCGTCATCGTAGCCACGCCCCCTGCTGTATAATGCCATAATAGCGGCATTACACAGCGGGGGCGGGGCTTACACGACATGATCCCCATAGTCACGCCCCCGGCCCGCCTCCGTCACGCCCCCCTCTGCACACACATCGCAGCCCGCCCCCCTGCCGAACCGACCTGGCTGCTCTCTCCCGGAGAGAGCAGCAAAAAAGTCGGTAAGTATGCAGTAATGCCCCCTGCGTAGTGCCAGATACACAAGTAATGCCCTCCCCAGCAGTGCCAGATACACAAGTAATGCCCCCCATCAGTGCCAGATACACAAATAATGACCCCAACAGTGCCAGATAAAAAGTAATGCCCCCCAGCAGTGCCAGATACACAAATCATGCCCGCCAGTAGTGCCAGATACATGTAATTCCCCCATTAGTGACAGATACAACAGTAGTGCTCCCAAATATTGCCATCTGCAGCCGCCACTGTGTCTGATGGGAGAAGATGAGGAGAGCCTGGCACTAGCACAGCGCGTGCTCAGTCTCCTGCTCCATCTGAAGTAGTACTGGCGCTGACGTCTCCTGGTAATATTAAGCGCTGATGTGTTTGTGGTGGGTGTGGGATACAAGGAAATAGAGATGCAGGTAGTGAAAGATTAAGAGGGGAGACAAATTAAACCAAAATAAAATGAAACAAATTTAAATTAATAAATAAGTAAAATAATAGGATTTTAATACCTACCGGTAAATCCTTTTCTCTTAGTCCATAGAGGATGCTGGGGATGCTTTAAGAACCATGGGGTATAGACGGGATCCGCAGGAGACATGGGCACTTTAAGACTTTAAATAGGTGTGAACTGGCTCCTCCCTCTATGCTCCTCCTCCAGACTCCAGTTATAGGAACTGTGCCCAGGGAGATGGACATTTCGAAGAA
The DNA here is from genome assembly GCF_028390025.1 of Pseudophryne corroboree. Lineage (NCBI taxonomy): Eukaryota > Metazoa > Chordata > Amphibia > Anura > Myobatrachidae > Pseudophryne > Pseudophryne corroboree. Next base: position 162,549,676 of record NC_086449.1, read on the forward strand.
AAAGATTTATTGTTGAACTAAGGGTGAGATACGTACCAGCTCACACCACAAACACACCGTACAACATGGCATTAGCAAAAAGCCCAGTCAACGGCATGAACAAAATCAGCAACAGGCTGGCCATAACCGAAACACAACCTTTGTGTAACACAAGCAATAACTATTAAACAAGTACTGCAGATATTGTCCGCACAGGGACGGGCGCCCAGCATCCTCTACGGACTAAGAGAAAAGGATTTACCGGTAGGTATTAAAATCCTATTTTCTCATACATCCTAGAGGATGCTGGAGATGCTTTAAGAACCATGGGGTTTATAACAAAGCTCCAGAACGGGCGGGAGAGTGCGGATGACTCTGCAGCACCGATTGACCAAACAAGAGGTCCTCCTCGGCCAGGGTATAAAACTTGTAAAACTTCGCAAAGGTGTTTGATCCTGACCAAGTAGCAGCTCGGCAAAGCTGTAATGCCGATACCCCTCGGGCAGCTGCCCAGGATGAGCCCACCTTTCTGGTAGAATGGGCCTTCACCGATTTCGGTAACGGCAATCCTGCCGTAGAATGAGCCTGCTGAATCGTATTACAGATCCAGCACGCAAAAGTCTGCTTGGAAGCAGGAGCCCCAATCTTATTGGGAGCCCAGAGAACAAACAGAGCCTCTGTTTTCCTAATCTGCGCTGTTCTGGCGACATAGATTTTCAAAGCTCTAACCACATTGAGAGACTTCGATTCCGCCAAGGTGTCAGTAGCCTCTGGCACCACAATAGGCTGGTTTACGTGAAATGATGAAACCACTTTTGGCAGAAATTGCTGACGAGTTCTCAACTCCGCTCTATCCGCATGGAAGATTAAATAGGGGCTTTTGTGAGACAAAGCCGCCAACTCGGACACCCGCCTTGTGGACGCCAAAGCCAACAACATGACTACTTTCCAAGTAAGGAATTTCAACTCAACCTTACGTAAAGGTTCAAACCAATGAGATTGCAAGAACTGCAACACCTCATTAAGATCCCATGGTGCCACTGGGGGCACAAAGGGAGGTTGGATGTGCAGCACGCCTTTCACGAAGGTCTGAACTTCTGGAAGGGAGGCCAATTCTTTCTGAAAGAAAATTGATAAGGCCGAAATTTGTACTTTAAAGGAGCCTAACTTTAGGCCCGCATCCACACCTGCTTGCAAAAAATGGAGCAAGCGCCCCAGCTGAAATTCTTCCATAGGAGCCTTCTTGGATTCACACCAAGACACATATTTTCTCCAAATACGGTGATAATGCTTCGCCATTACTTCTTTTCTAGCCTGAAGAAGTGTGGGAATGACTTCACTGGGAATACCCTTCCGGGCTAGAATTTGGCGTTCAACCGCCATGCCGTCAAACGCATCCGCGGTAAGTCTTGATACACGCACGGTCCTTGTTGTAGCAGGTCCTCCCGTAGAGGAAGAGGCCAGGGATTTTCTATAAACAATTCCTGAAGATCTGGATACCAGGCCCTCTTTGGCCAATCTGGAACAATGAGTATCGCCTGAACCCTTGTTCTTCTTATAATCTTTATCACCTTTGGAATGAGTGGAAGTGGAGGGAACACATAGACCGATGGAAACACCCACGGTGTCACCAGGGCGTCCACCGCTATTGCTTGAGGGTACCTCGACCTGGAACAATATCTCTGAAGTTTCTTGTTGAGGCAGGACGCCATCATGTCTATTTGAGGAATTCCCCAACGACTTGTCACTTCTGCGAATACCTCTTGATGAAGACCCCACTCTCCTGGATGGAGATCGTGTCTGCTGAGGAAGTCTGCTTCCCAGTTGTCCACTCCTGGAATGAAGACCGCTGACAGAGCGCTTGCATGTCTCTCCACCCAGCGAAGAACTTTCGTGGCCTCGGCCATTGCCGCTCTGCTCTTTGTTCCGCCCTGGCAATTTATGTACGCCACTGCTGTTATGTTGTCTGACTGAATCAAGACGGGCAGACCGCGAAGAAGATGTTCCGCTTGCAGAATGCCATTGCAAATGGCCCTTAATTCCAGAATGTTTATGTGCAGCTTCCTGGCTTGACCATTTTCCCTGAAAATTTCTCCCCTGTGTGACTGCTCCCCAGCCCCGGAGACTTGCATCTGTGGTCACCAGGATCCAATCCTGAATCCTGAGCCTGCGTCCCTCCAGAAGGTGAGAACTATGCAGCCACCACAGGAGGGAGATCCTGGTCCTGGAAGATAGGAGTATTTTCCGGTGCATGTCCAGGTGAGACCCGGACCACTTGTCCAACAGGTCCCACTGAAACACCCTGGCATGGAACCTGCCATACTGAATGGCCTCGTAGGCCGCCACCATCTTCCCCAGCAACCGAGTGCATTGAAGAATCGACACTCTTGCCGGTTTCAGAATCTGTTTTACCATGTTCTGTATTTCCAGAGCCTTTTCCACTGGAAGAAAAACTCTCTGTAATTCTGTATCCAGAATCATACCCAGGAACGACAGCCGTGTCGTCGGAACCAACTGTGATTTTGGCAAGTTTAGGAGCCAACCATGTTGTTGCAGAATCGTCAGTGAGAGCGCAACGTTTTTCAACAATTGCTCCTTGGATCTCGCCTTTATGAGGAGATCGTCCAAGTACGGCATAATTGTGATTCCCTGCTTGCGCAGGAGAACCATCATTTCCACCATAACCTTGGTGAAAATCCTCGGAGCCGTGGACAGATCAAATGGCAATGTCTGAAATTGGTAATGACAATCCTGAACAGCAAACCTCAAGTAAGCCTGATGTGGAGGATATATGGGGACGTGTAAGTAGGCATCCTTTATGTCGACCGACACCATAAAATCCCTCTCCTCCAGACTGGAGATCACTGCTCGGAGAGATTCCATCTTGAATTTGAATTTTTTTAGAAAGAAATTGAGGAATCTTAGGTTCAGAATCGGTCTGACTGAGCCATCCGGCTTCGGTACCATGAACAGACTCGAATAAAAGCCCTCCCCTCGCTGTGACGGGGGTACCGTGACAATGACTTGATTTTAACACAGCTTTAGTATCGCAGCGCATACTACCTCCCTGTCTGGAAGAGAAGCTGGCAAGGCCGATTTGAAAAATCGGTGAGGGGGCACGTCTTGAAACTCTAATTTGTACCCTTGGGTTACTATTTCTAATATCCAAGGATCCAGCGCCGAGTGAACCCAGACCTGACTGAAGACGTGCCCCCACCGGTGCGGACTCTCGCAGAGGAGCCCCAGCGTCATGCGGTGGATTTGGTAGAAACCGGAGAGGACTTCTGTTCTTGGGAACTTGCCACAGCCTGTGACTTTTTTCCTTTTCCTCTTCCTCTCGCAGCAAGGAAGGAGGATCCTCGTGCTTTTTTGTATTTATTGGGCCGAAAGGACTGCATCTGATAGTGGGGCATTTTCTTTTGTTGTGCAGGAACATAAGGTTACAATGACGACTTACCCGCGGTAGCCGTAGATACCAGGTCAGTGAAGCCGTCACCAAACAAGACACTACCGTTAAATGGTAGAGACCACATAGTCTTCTTCGAGTCAGCATCAGCATTCCATTGATGAATCCACAATGCCCTCCTAGCCGAGACTGCCATGGCATTGGCCCTTGATCCCAAAAGGTCAATATCCCTTGCAGCTTCTTTTAAATATGCTGCAGCGTCCCTGATATGACCCAGAGTCAAAAGCACGCTCTCCCTGTCTAGGGTATCTATCTCAGATGAAGCAAAAGATTGAGTTTGCCTGCACCGCAAGGAATAATTTTGTTTAATAGCAATAAACCAACAGTTTTAAATAGTCATTGACATAAAGTAGTTAGAAAAATTATATATACGTTGGTGGTGCAACCCCAGAGGTGTTAATATAGTCGCAAAAAAGGAGAATTGTCCCTACAAAGAAATAGGGAACAAAAGAAAACAGCCTCTTTGTGGGGGCACTCTTTCAAAAAAAAATTTATATTGTTTAAAAATTACATTTTATTTCAATAAATTTAAAATTATGTGTATAGAAGAAGGGCAAAAATTTACCTATTGGTACAACCCTAAAGAACAAACAAACATGATTCTATGGTGAATACAATATGATATGCTCCTCCAATATAGCAATGTGTCTAAAATTAAATAGTTTGTAGCAGCCTCTGTATCAAGTGATATGTCTGAGAGTACAGATGATAATCCCTGTACTCTTGACACAGGATGCAATTTAATTGACTTGTGTGTATAAATAGTCTGGCGCATGCATGGAATACAATACAATTGCTTAATGACCCAATTACAACAAGAACCTGAATAGCAAACTCCACAGCAGAAATGAAGATTCATTTGTATACTGGCTGATTTCTATCAATAAACTTACATTAATGTGGAGAGACAGTGACAGTACCCGTGCCGTTCGTCCGCTAACTTCTGCTGCCTTCCCATATGTGAAAAAAATCGCCACAGTGAATGGGAGGTGAGAGAGTCAGCGGCCGGAACGGGTATGAAGAAAGATAGTGGCGTTACTTGCTGTTGTCGGGAAGCGGGGAGGGGTGACCCTGTTAACGATTTGTCATTGCAGGGAAAAACCCACTCCCGTCCCGCAATGAGTGCGCGCCGAAATACCTATAAGAGTGGTGTATAGTCCTCCTGTTGAACCGCGTTGCTGCCGTAGGTTTGATACATGTCTCTGGTTGCCTACGAGTCCGGGCCCGTGTGCGCTTCACGGGAATCCCGGAAAGGACGTCAGAGTGATGTCAGTATGAAACTGAAGGCTGGACGTACGTTTCACCTTAGCCGGGCTTGTTCACCATGGATCCTTGGTGAACAAGCCCGGCTAGGGTGAAACGTACATCCAGCCTTCAGTTTCATACTGACGTCACTATGACGTCCTTTCCGGGATTCCCGTGAAGCGCACACGGGCCCGGACTCGTAGGCAACCAGAGACATGTATCAAACCTACGGTAGCAACGCGGTTCAACAGGAGGACTATACACCACTCTTATAGGTATTTCGGCGTGCACTCATTGCGGGATGGGAGTGGGTTTTTCCCTGCAATGACAAATTGTTAACAGGGTCACCCCTCCCCGCTTCCCGACAACAGCAAGTAACGCCACTATCTTTCTTCATACCCGTTCCGGCCGCTGACTCTCTCACCTCCCATTCACTGTGGCGATTTTTTCACATATGGGAAGGCAGCAGAAGTTAGCGGACGAACGGCACGGGTACTGTCACTGTCTCTCCACATTAATGTAAGTTTATTGATAGAAATCAGCCAGTATACAAATTAATCTTCATTTCTGCTGTGGAGTTTGCTATTCAGGTACTTGTTGAAGTAATTGGGTCATTAAGCAATTGTATTGTATTCCATGCATGCGCCAGACTATTTATACACACAAGTCGTTTTCTTGTGTGACTATCAGCTATAAATTTCTGCTGTGGAGTTTGCTATTCAGGTACTTGTTGAAGTAATTGGGTCATTAAGCAATTGTATTGTATTCCATGCATGCGCCAGACTATTTATACACACAAGTCGTTTTCTTGTGTGACTATCAGCTATAAATTAATTATTCTTATTCATCTATAATTAGATCAACGAGGATACTAATTAAGATATTTCTGTCATGTTTTGAATTCATTGCAGTGATTTAGCTAATGGTCTGGATTACAAGTACCATGCCTTTGCCTACTTGATATACTATTTTATTTGTCTATAATTTTCACCTAGTATCTAATTAATTAATTTCCCTCCATAAAGTATTGCTCAAGGCAATTATTCAATTAAATTGCATCCTGTGTCAAGAGTACAGGGATTATCATCTGTACTCTCAGACATATCACTTGATACAGAGGCTGCTACAAACTATTTAATTTTAGACACATTGCTATATTGGAGGAGCATATCATATTGTATTCACCATAGAATCATGTTTGTTTGTTCTTTAGGGTTGTACCAATAGGTACATTTTTGCCCTTCTTCTATACACATAATTTTAAATTTATTGAAATAAAATGTAATTTTTAAACAATATAAATTTTTTTTTGAAAGAGTGCCCCCACAAAGAGGCTTTTTTCTTTTGTTCCCTATTTCTTTGTAGGGACAATTCTCCTTTTTATCTATCTCAGATGACAAGTTATCTGCCCACTTTTCAATAGCGCTACTCACCCATGCCGAAGCAACGGCAGGCCTGAGTAGTGAACCAGTAGTGACATAAATGGATTTTAGTGTATCTTCCTGCTAACGATCCGCAGGATCCTTTAGGACTGCCGTGTCAGGAGACGGAAGCGCTACCTTTTTGGACAGACGCGATAGAGCTTTGTCCACCGTGGGGGTTGACTCCCACTTTTCCCTGTCCCCAGAAGGGAACGGATATGCCACTGGAATTCTTTTGGGAACCTGTACCTTCTTGTCAGGATTTTCCCAAGCCTTTTCAAAAAGAGCGTTCAGTTCATGAGAGGCAGGAAACGTTACCTGAGGTTTATTTCCTTTAAACATACAGATCCTTGTATCAGGAACAGCAGGGTCTTCCGTGATATGTAATACGTCTTTTATCGCCACATTCATGTACTGAATGCTCTTGGCCAGTTTAGGATTTAATCTGGCATCACCAGGGCCGTAACTACGTGTGTGCCAAGTGGGCTTGGCACACAGCGCAGTTGCCCTGAGGGCGCACGGCCAGCGGCATGTAATGAGTCAAATTGACTCATTACATGCCGCCTATGCTGTGTGCGCCGTGCTGGAGGGAGAAGAGACCAGCGCCGGGCAGCGGAGGAGGGAGGGGGAGCAGCGAGCCGCAGCAGCGCTATTTCATTGGTAGTAAGCGCCGCTGCAGCATCCCCCTCTCCTTCTGTATTGGCTGCCTGGCATGCTATGGATGCTGGGATGCGGTTCCTTCATCCCAGCATCCACAGCAGCGCCAGGCAGCCAATACGGAAGAAGAGGGGGATGCTGCAGCGGAGCTTACTAGCAATGAAATAGCGCTGCTGCGGCTCCCTGCTCCCCCTCCCTCCTCCTCCTTCTCACCTCACTGCCTGCACCGAGAGGGAGATGCCAGCACGAGGAGCCTGTCAGCGGGGAGAAGGTAAGTATATCCCTCTCTCTCTTTCTCTCTCTCTCTCTCTCAGGGGGACACCGTTTGCCGCAATGTGTAAAAAGGGGGCCTGGCTGCCGCAATGTGTAAAAAGGGGTCCTGGCTGCCGCAATGTGTAAAAAGGGGTCCTGGCTGCCGCAATGTGTAAAAAGGGGGACTAGCTGCCGCAATGTGTAAAAAGGGGTCCTGGCTGCCGCAATGTGTAAAAAGGGGGACTGGCTGCCGCAATGTGTAAAAAGGGGTCCTGGCTGCCGCAATGTGTAAAAACGGGTCCTGGCTGCCGCAATGTGTAAAAAGGGGGACTGGCTGCCGCAATGTGTAAAAAGGGGTCCTGGCTGCCGCAATGTGTAAAAAGGGGTCCTGGCTGCCGCAATGTGTAAAAAGGGGTCCTGGCTGCCGCAATGTGTAAAAAGGGGTCCTGGCTGCCATAATGTGTAAAAAGGGGGACTGGCTGCCGCAATGTGTAAAAAGGGGTCCTGGCTGCCGCAATGTGTAAAAAGGGGTCCTGGCTGCCATAATGTGTAAAAAGGGGGACGCTGTCTGCTGTAATGTATAAAAGGGGCTCTACCTGGTGTAGTGGCGCTACTGTGCAGCGTAATTTGAATAATGTAGACTACTGTGCACCGTAGTATGAATTGCTATTATTTTGTGGCCACGCCCCTTCCCCGTGAAGCCACGCCCCTATAAATTTTTCACTGCCCCTATCTTACATGGGGGGCGCCACTGTCGTTTCTTGCACACAGCGCTAAAATGCCTAGTTACGGCACTGGGCATCACTATAGTCGACACTGGAATCAGAGTCCATGTCGGTATCTGTATCCGCTATCTGGGTAAATGCGCGTTTTTGTGACCCCGAAGGGGTCTGAGTTTGCGACAATGCATCCTCCATAAATTTCCTCCATGTCTGGTTCTTAGACTCAGATTTATCTAATCTCTTAGTCAACCGAACCACATTTGCATTCAAAACAGTCAACATATTTGCCCAATCAGCCGTCGGCGGTGCCGACACGGTCACTCCCACAGCCTTTTCTGTCCCCACTCCAGCCTCCTCCTGGGAAGAGCACTCAGCCTCAGACATGTCAACACATGCGTACCGAAACCCACAACCACACTGGGGCTATAGGGGACAGACCCACAGCAAAGCCTGTTAGAGAAACACAGAGGGAGTTCTGCCAGCTCACAACCCAGCGCCTATCCCGGTTCTGCAGCAAGTAATATACTGCCCAGACCTGTTAGCGCTTTTCAATTCAATAACATAGCACCAAATCTCTTGTGCCCGCCCCCCCCCCCCCCTCCCCGTTTTACACCCTGTTACTTGTACAGTAGTGTGGGAGGCCAGGCTCAGCGTCTCTGCAGCTGTGAAGAGAAAATGGCGCTGGTTAGAGCTGTGAGGGCTAAGCCATGCCCCCTTAATGGCGCGCTTCAGTCCCGCTTATTTCTACATATTTATACTAGCAGGGGTCTGTATTTAGTGCCTAGGCACTGTATACACTTGTGCCAGTCGCTATTTGAGGTTTTATGCTGCCCAGGGTGCCCCCCCCTGCGCCCTGCACCCTGCAGTGCCGTTTTGTATGTGGGAGCATGGCGCGCAGCGCGCCCGCTGCGCAGTACCTCAAAAGCCGTCTTCTGCCATCACTGAAGTCTTCTGATCTTCTTCTACTCACCCGGCTTCTGACTTCTGGCTCTGCAAGGGGGTTGACGGCGCGGCTCCGGGAACGAGCATCTAGGCGTACCTAGTGATCAGACCGTCTGGAGCTAATGGTGTCCAGTAGCCTAAGAAGCAGAGCCTTGAAACTCACAGAAGTAGGTCTGCTTCTCTCCCCTCAGTCCCACGATGCAGGGAACCTGTTGCCAGTAGGTCTCCCTGAAAATGTCACTACTTTGATGTAAGATATCATAGAATAGTGAACGTAGCTGCTGTTGAATTGACTTGAAATGGGATATGTCTTCATTTGCATATGACAGACCTAATTTCGTTGTCGATGTTAAGCCCTTTGGGGGCCAGTGTCCCTAAATTAATCATCATGGGAATTGATCCCACCCTATCAGGACACCTTAAATTCCTACAACCTAAACACACAAATGACTCCCAGAGGAAGACCCTAACAGGTCGAAACGCGTTGGAGCTACCCATCTATACTACATTGGACTGAGGACGAATGTTCACTGCAAAGAAGGACAGTACTGCTAATCCTTTCCGCAAACCATCCGGTCACGTGATCCGGAGTTCCGGAAGTAACCGGTTGCCAGGCGACGGAAGAAGCCCGAGACAGCGTAGAGTGGAAGGCGGAGGGGAAGGGAGAAGGTAAGTCCCTGTAGGAGGAGGAGAGGCACGGCCAGCCGCTCGGAGAGCTCCGGCCGGGTCCACTTCGCCTCCGTGACAGGCGCACACCCCAGGTCAGCGGCCCCGCAGAGCGGGCCTGATTCAAGCGCTCTACTGTGGGACGTGCTGCAGGAGGAATAGCGCCAGTCCAGGGTCCTTATTCTCCACTCTAACCAAAGCATACACTACCGCTGTCAACTGTTCATCACTTCACAAGAGAATCCTTCACTTCAGAGCACAGATTAGCGGGACGCCGCAGACTGTATAGACTTGTAAACCGTTTGGACTTTAGTACATATTATCATTATTATTTTTTTGTGGCATTTTTCTTTTTCTTTTTTTCGACTTTACAAAGATTACAGCATTTGTTCTTTCAATTGAACCTTGCACTTCAGAATTTAAGCTCAAACCAGGAGCGTGCCCCAATCACTGATTGACTTTTAAACCGAATTTATACCTTTTGGGAAAGAAAGTATCTCAGCATCTTAGAATAAACAACCTTGCAGAGGCGGAACTACCGGCAGTGCAAGCAGTGCGTTGCACTGGGGCCCGCCTCTGTCCGGGGGCCCAAGCATGTAATGAGTCAAACTGACTCATTACATGCCGCTGTGCGCTGCAGGCAACCGCTGCCCGAAGCGCACAGCCGCCCGGAGAGAGGAGAGGAGCAGCGGCACGGACGGGGGAAGGAGGAGGAGGGAGGTAAAGGAGGGAGCCGCAGCAGCGCTTTGTTACTGGTGGAGGCGCTGCTGCTGCTGCCCCTCTGCTTCCCTATAGGCTGTCTTCCGAGAACAGCCTATAGGGAAGCAGAGGGGCAGCAGCAGCAGCGCCTCTACCAGTAACAAAGCGCTGCTGCGGCTCCCTTCTTCACCTCCGTCCTCCACCTCCTCTACTGCCCGGGAATCGTCTGACGCGGCTGCACCGAGGAGCCTGAGCCGGCGGAGAGGGTAAGTATAATTCTTCTTTCTTTCTTTTTCTCTTTTTCTTTCTTTCTTTCTCTTTCTTTTTTCTTGGGCCTGCCTGCCGCTATGTGTAAAAATGGGGGACTGCCTGCCGCTATGTGTAAAAAGGGGAATCAGCCTGCCGCAATGTGTAAAAATGGGGGACTGCCTGCCGCTATGTGTAAAAAGGGGAATCAGCTTGCCGCAATGTGTAAAAAGGGGGGACTGCCTGACTTAATGTGTAAAAAGGGGGAATCAGCCTGCCGCAATGTGTAAAAAGGGGGGACTGCCTGACGTAATGTGTAAAAAGGGGGAATCAGCCTGCCGCAATGTGTAAAAATGGGGGACTGCCTGCCGCTATGTGTAAAAAGGGGTAATCTGCCTGCCGCTATGTGTAAAAAGGGGTAATCTGCCTGCCGCTATGTGTAAAAATGGGGGACTGCCTGCCGCTATGTGTAAAAAGGGGAATCAGCCTGCCGCAATGTGAAAAAGGGGGGACTGCCTGACGTAATGTGTAAAAAGGGGGAATCAGCCTGCCGCAATGTGTAAAAAGGGGGGACTGCCTGACGTAATGTGTAAAAAGGGGGAATCAGCCTGCCGCAATGTGTAAAAATGGGGGACTGCCTGCCGCTATGTGTAAAAAGGGGTAATCTGCTGCAGCTATGTGTAAAAAGGGGTAATCTGCCTGCCGCTATGTGTAAAAAGGGGTAATCTGCCTGCCGCAATGTGTAAAAATGGGGAATCTGCCTGCCGTAATGTGTAAAAATGGGGACGCTGTCTGCCGTAATGTGTAACAAGGGCACGCTGTCTGCCGTAATGTGTAAAAAGTGTACGCTGTCTGCCGCTATGTGTAACAAGGGCACGCTGTCTGCCGTTATGTGTAAAAAGGGCACGCTGTCTGCCGTTATGTGTAAAAAGGGCACGCTGTCTGCCGTTATGTGTAAAAAGTGCACGCTGTCTGCCGTTATGTGTAAAAAGGGCACGCTGTCTGCCGTTATGTGTAAAAAGTGCACGCTGTCTGCCGTTATGTGTAAAAAGTGCACGCTGTCTGCTGTAATGTGTAAAAAGAGGAATCTGTCCGCTGTAAGGTGTAAAAGGGTCTCTACCTGGTGTAGTGGTGCTACTGTGCGGCGTAATTTGAATAATGGAGACTACTGTGTACCGTTTTATGAATTGGTATTATTTTGTGGCCACACCCCTTCCCCACGAAGCCACGCCACTATGTATTTTTTCAGCCTGCCGCAATGTGTAAAAAATAAGAATTTACTTACCGATAATTCTATTTCTCGTAGTCCGTAGTGGATGCTGGGAACTCCGTAAGGACCATGGGGAATAGCGGCTCCGCAGGAGACTGGGCACATCTAAAGAAAGCTTTAGGACTATCTGGTGTGCACTGGCTCCTCCCCCTATGACCCTCCTCCAAGCCTCAGTTAGGATACTGTGCCCGGACGAGCGTACACAATAAGGAAGGATTTTGAATCCCGGGTAAGACTCATACCAGCCACACCAATCACACCGTACAACTTGTGATATGAAACCCAGTTAACAGCATGATAACAGAGGAGCCTCTGAATAGATGGCTCACAACAAGAACCCGATTAGTTAACAATAACTATGTACAAGTATTGCAGACAATCCGCACTTGGGATGGGCGCCCAGCATCCACTACGGACTACGAGAAATAGAATTATCGGTAAGTAAATTCTTATTTTCTCTGACGTCCTAGTGGATGCTGGGAACTCCGTAAGGACCATGGGGATTATACCAAAGCTCCCAAACGGGCGGGAGAGTGCGGATGACTCTGCAGCACCGAATGAGAGAACTCAAGGTCCTCCTCAGCCAGGGTATCAAATTTGTAGAATTTTGCAAACGTGTTTGCCCCTTACCAAGTAGCAGCTCGGCAAAGTTGTAAAGCCGAGACCCCTCGGGCAGCCGCCCAAGATGAGCCCACCTTCCTTGTGGAATGGGCTTTCTCTAACGTCCTAAGTGGATGCTGGGGACTCCGTCAGGACCATGGGGAATAGCGGCTCCGCAGGAGACAGGGCACAAAAGTAAAAGCTTTAGGATCAGGTGGTGTGTACTGGCTCCTCCCCCTATGACCCTCCTCCAAGCCTCAGTTAGGTTTTTGTGCCCGTCCGAGCAGGGTGCAATCTAGGTGGCTCTCTTAAGGAGCTGCTTAGAAAAAGTTTTTAGGTTTCTTATTTTCAGTGAGTCCTGCTGGCAACAGGCTCACTGCATCGAGGGACTTAGGGGAGAGAAGTTCAACTCACCTGCGTGCAGGATGGATTGGCTTCTTAGGCTACTGGACACCATTAGCTCCAGAGGGAGTCGGAACACAGGTCTCACCCTGGGGTTCGTCCCGGAGCCGCGCCGCCGACCCCCTTGCAGATGCTGAAGATTGAAGGTCCAGAAACAGGCGGCAGAAGGCTTTTCAGTCTTCATGAAGGTAGCGCACAGCACTGCAGCTGTGCGCCATTGTTGTCACACACTTCACACCAACGGTCACGGAGGGTGCAGGGCGTTGCTGGGGGCGCCCTGGGCAGCAATGTATAATACCTTTTATGGCTAAAAATACATCACATATAGCCCCTGGAGGCTATATGGATGTATTTAACCCCTGCCAGGTCTCAGAAAAACGGGAGAAGAAGCCCGCCGAAAAGGGGGCGGGGCCTATTCTCCTCAGCACACGGCGCCATTTTCCTGCTCAGCTCTGCTGTGAGGAAGGCTCCCAGGCTCTCCCCTGCACTACAGAAACAGGGTTAAAACAGAGAGGGGGGGCACTTATTTGGCGATATGATTACATATGTGAAAATGCTATAAGGGAAAACACTTGTATAAGGGGTTGTCCCTGTATAATTATAGCGTTTTTGGTGTGTGCTGGCAAACTCTCCCTCTGTCTCCCCAAAGGGCTAGTGGGGTCCTGTCCTCTATCAGAGCATTCCCTGTGTGTGTGCTGTGTGTCGGTACGTGTGTGTCGACATGTAGGAGGACGATGTTGGTGAGGAGGCGGAGCAAATTGCCTGTATTGGTGATGTCACTCTCTAGGGAGTCGACACCGGAATGGATGGCTTATTTAGGAATTACGTGATAATGTCAACACGATGCAAGGTCGGTTGACGACATGAGACGGCCGGCAAACAAATTAGTACCTGTCCAGGCGTCTCAGACACCGTCAGGGGCTTGTAAAAACGCCCATTTACCTCAGTTGGTCGACACAGACACAGACACGGACACTGACTTCAGTGTCGACGGTGAAGAAACAAACGTATTTTCCTTTAGGGCCACACGTTACATGTTAAGGGCAATGAAGGAGGTGTTACATATTTCTGATACTACAAGTACCACAAATAAGGGTATTATGTAGGGTGGGAATAATCTACTTGTAGTTTTTCCTGAATCAGATAAATTAAAGTGTGTGATGATACGTGGGTTTCCTCCGATAGAAAATTATTGGAGGTATACCCTTTCCCGCCAGAAGTGAGGGCGAGTTGGGAAACACACCTTAGGGTGGATAAGGCGCTCACACGCTTATAAAAACAAGTGGCGTTACCGTCTCCAGATACGGCCGCCCTCAAGGAGCCAGCTGATAGGAAGCTGAAAAATATCCTAAAAAGTATATACACACATACTGGTGTTATACTACGACCAGCAATCGCCTCAGCCTGGATGTGCAGCGCTGGGGGGGCTTGGTCGGATTTCCTGACTGAAAATATTGATACCCTTGACAGGGACAATATTTTATTGAATATAGAGCATTTTAAGGATGCATTTCTATATATGCGAGATGCACAGAGGGATATTTGCATTCTGGCATCAAGAGTAAATGTGATGTCCATATCTGCCAGACGATGTTTATAGACACGACAGTGGTCAGGTGATGCAGATTCCAGACGGCACATGGAAGTATTGCCGTATAAAGGGGCGGTCCATAGGACCTGGTGGCCATGGCAACAGCTGGAAAATCCACTTTTGTTACCCCAAGTCACATCTCAGCAGAAAAGGACACAGTCTTTTCAGTCTCAGTCCTTTCGTACCCATAAAGGCAGGCGGGCAAAAGGCCAGTCATATCTGCCCAGGGTTAGAGGAAAGGGAAGAAGACTGCAGCAGGCAGCCCATTCCCAGGAACAGAAGTCCTCCACAGCTTCTGCCAAGTCCGCAGCATGACGCTGGGGCCATACAAGCGGACTCAGGTGCGGTGGGGGGTCATCTCAAGAGTTTCAGCACGCAGTGGGCTCACTCGCAAGTGGACTCCTGGATCTTACACGTAGTATCCCAGGTGTACATTGGAAATTCGAGACGTCTCCCCCTCACAAGTTCCTGAAGTCTGCTTTACCAACGTCTCCCTCCGACAGGGAGGCAGTATTGGAAAAAAATTCACAGGCTGTATTCCCAGCAGGTGATAATCAAAGTACCCCTCCTACAACAAGGGAAGGGGTATTATTCCACACTATATTGTGGTACTGAAGCCAGACGGCTCGGTGAGATCTGAAAGATTTGAACAATTACATACAAGGGTTCAAATCAAGATGGAGTCACTCAGAGCAGTGATAGCGAACCAGGACGATATGGTGTCACTGGATATCAGGGACGCTTACCTACATGTCCAAATTTTGCCCTTCTCACCAAGGGTACCTCAGGTTCGTGGTACAGAACTGTCACTATCAGTTCAGACGCTGCCGTTTGGATTGTCCACGGCACCCCGGGTCTTTACCAAGGTAATGGCCGAAATGATGATTCTTCCTAAAAGAAATATGGACGCTTTCCTGATAAGGGCAAGGTCCAGAGAACAGTTGGCGGTCGGAGTAGCACTATCTCAAGTAGTTCTACGACAGCACGAGTGGATTCTAAATATTCCAAAATCGCAGCTTTTTCCGACGACACGTCTAATGTTCCTAGGGATGATTCTGGACACAGTCCAGAAAAGGATGTTTTCTCCCGGAGAAGAAAGCCAGGGAGTTATCCGAGCTAGTCAGGAACCTCCTAAAACCAGGAAAAGTATCAGTGCATCATTGCACAAGGGTCCTGTGAAAAATGGTGGTTTCTTACAAAGCGATCCCATTCGGTAGATTTCACGCAAGAACCTTTCAGTGGGATCTGCTGGGAAAATGGTCCGGATCGCATCTTCAGATGCATCAGCGGATAACCCTGTCTCCAAGGACAAGGGTGTTTTCTTCTGCGGTGGCTGCAGAGTGCTCATCTATGAAAGGGCCGCAGATTCGGCATTCAGGACTGGGTCCTGGTGACCACGGATGCCAGCCTGAGTGGCTGGAGAGCAGTCACACAAGGAAAAAATTTCCAGGGAGTGTGATCAAGTCTGGAGATTTCTCTCCACATAAATATACTGGAGCTAAGGGCAATTTACAAGGCTCTAAGCTTAGCAAGACCTCTGCTTCAAGGTCAGCCGGTATTGATCCAGTGGGACAACATCACGGCAGTCGCCCACGAAAACAGACAGGGCGGCACAAGAAGCAGGAGGGAAATGGCAGAAACTGCAAGGATTCTTCGCTGGGCGAAAAATCATGTGATAACACTCTCAGCAGTGTTAATTCCGGGAGTGGAAAACTGGGAAGCAGACTTCCTCAGCAGGCATAACCTCCACCCGGGAGAGTGGGGACTTCAGCGGGAAGTCTTCCACATGATTGTAAACCGTTGGGAAAAACCAAAGGTGGACATGATGGCGTCCCGCCTGAACAAAAAACTAGACAGATATTGCGCCAGGTCAAGGGACCCTCAGGCAATAGCGGTGGACGCTCTGGTAACACTGTGGGTGTACCAGTCAGGGTATGTGTTCCCTCATATGCATCTCATACCAAAGTACTGAGAACATAAGAAGGAGATGAGTAAGAACGATACTCGTGGTTCCGGATGGGTCAAGAAGGACTTGGTACCCGGAACTTCAAGAGATGCTCACGGAAGAACCGTGGCCTCTACCTTTAAGAAAGGACCTGCTCCAGCAGGGGCCTTGTCTGTTCCAAGACTTACCGCGGCTGCGTTTGACGGCATGGCAGTTGAACGCCGGATCCTGAAAGGGCATTCCAGATGAAGTCATCCCTACCCTGGTCGAAGCCAGGAAGGATGTAACCGCAAAACATTTTCACCGCATTTGGCGAAAATATGTTGCGTGGTGTGAGGCCAAGAAGGTCCCTACAGAGGAATTCCAACTGGGTCGTTTCCTACATTTCCTGAAAACAGGACTGTCTATGGGCCTAAAATTAGGGTCCATTAAGGTTCAAATTTCGACCCTGTCGAATTTATTCCAGAAAGAACTGGCTTCAGTGCCTGAAGTTCAGACGTTTGTAAAAGGGGTACTGCATATACAGCCTCCTTTTGTGCCCCAGTGGCACCTTGGGATCTCAATGTTGTTTTGAGTTTCCTAAAGTCACATTGGTTTGATCCACTCACCACTGTGGACTTAAAATATTTCACATGGAAGGTGATGATGCTATTAGCCCTGGCTTCAGCCAGGCGTGTGTCAGAATGGGCGGCTTTATCATATAAAAGCCCTTACTTAATTTTTCATTCTGACAGGGCAGAATTGAGGACTCGTCCTCAATTTCTCCTTAAGGTGTTTTCTGTTTTTCACATGAATCAACCTATTGTGGTACCTGCGGCTACTAGGGACTTGGAGGACTCCAAGTTACTTGACGTTGTCAGGGCCCTGAAAATATATGTTTCCAGGACGACTGGAGTCAGAAAATCTGACTCGCTGTTTAGCCTGTATGCACCCAACAAGATGGGTGTTCCTGCTTCTAAGCAGACGATTGCTCGCTGAATTTGTAGTACAATTCAGTTTGCACATTCTGTGGCAGGCCTGCCACAGCCAAAAATCTGTAAATGCCCACTCCACAAGGAAGGTGGGCTCATCTTGGGCGGCTGCCCGAGGGGTCTCGGCTTTACAACTTTGCCGAGCAGCTACTTGGTCAGGAGCAAATACGTTTGTAAAATTCTACAAAATTGATATCCTGGCTGAGGAGGACCTGGAGTTCTCTCATTTGGTGCTGCAGAGTCATCCGCACTTTCCCGCCCGTTTGGGAGCTTTGGTATAATCCCCATGGTCCTGACGGAGTCCCCAGCATCCACTTAGGACGTTAGAGAAAATAAGAATTTACTTACCGATAATTCTATTTCTCGTAGTCCGTAGTGGATGCTGGGCGCCCATCCCAAGTGCGGATTGTCTGCAATACTTGTACATAGTTATTGTTACAAAAAAATCGGGTTGTTATTGTTGTGAGCCGTCTGTTCAGAGGCTTCTACGTTTTATCATACTGTTAACTGGGTTCCGATCACAGGTTGTACAGTGTGATTGGTGTGGCTGGTATGAGTCTTACCCGGGATTCAAGATCCTTCCTTATTGTGTACGCTCGTCCAGGCACAGTATCCTAACTGAGGCTTGGAGGAGGGTCATAGGGGGAGGAGCCAGTACACACCACCTGATCCTAAAGCTTTTACTTTTGTGCCCTGTCTCCTGCGGAGCCGCTATTCCCCATGGTCCTGACGGAGTCCCCAGCATCCACTACGGACTACGAGAAATAGAATTATCGGTAAGTAAATTCTTATTTTTACTGATTTAAGATGCGGCAGTCCAGCCGCAGAATGCGCCAGCTGAATTGTGCTACAAATCCAGCGAGCAATAGTCTGCTTAGAAGCAGGAGCACCCAGCTTGTTGGGTGCATACAGGATAAATAGCGAGTCAGTTTTCCTGACTCCAGACGTCCTGGAAACATAAATTTTCAAGGCCCTGACTACGTCCAGCAACTTGGAATCCTCCAAGTCCCTAGTAGCCGCAGGCACCACAATAGGTTGGTTCAAGTGAAAACCTGAGACCACCTTCGGGAGAAACTGAGGACGAGTCCTCAACTCTGCCCTATCCATACAGAAAATCAGATAAGGCCTTTTACATGACAAAGCCGCCAATTCTGACACACGCCTGGCCAAGGCCAACAGCATGACCACTTTCCACGCGAGATACTTTAGCTCCATGGTTTTAAGTGGCTCAACCAATGCGACATTAGGAAATCCAACACCACGTTGAGATCCAAAAAGTGCCACAGGAGGCACAAAAGGAGGCTGAATATGTAGTACTCCTTTAACCAAAGTCTGAACTTCAGGCAGTGAAGCCAGTTTTTTCTGGAAGAAAATCGACAGAGCCGAAATCTGGACCTTGATGGACCCCAATTTGAGGCCCAAATGTCACCCCTGCTTGCAGGAAGTGCAGGAATCGACATAGTTGAAATTCCTCCGTCGGGGCCTTCATGGCCTCCCACCAAGCAACAAATTTTCGCCAAACGCGGCGATGACATCCTTCCTGGCTATGATCAGGGTAGGGATGACTTCCTTCGGAATACCCTTTTCCTTTAGGATCCGGTGTTCTACCGCCATGCCGTCAAACGCAGCCGCGGTAAGTCTTGGAACAGACAGGGTCCCTGCTGCAGCAGGTCTTGTCTGAGCGGCAGAGGCCAAGGGTCCTCTGCCAGCATCTTTTGAAGTTCCGGGTACCAAGCTCTTCATGGCCAATCCGGAACCCCGAGTATGGTTTTCACTCCTCGCCTTCTTATTATTCTCAGTACCTTGGGTATGAGAGGTAGAGGAGGAGACACATAAACCGACTGGTACACCCACGGTGTCACTAGAGCGTCCCCAGCGATCGCCTGAGGGTCCCTTGACCTGGCGCAATATCTTTTCAACTTCTTGTTGAGGCGGGACGCCATCATGTCCTCCCGTGGTCATTCCCAACGGTTTACCCGCATTTGGAAAACTTCTGGATGAAGTCCCCATTCTCCTGGGTGTAGGTCGCCCATCGGAGAATCCTTGTGGCTTCTGCCATCGCCATCCTGCTTCTTGTGCCGCCCTGTCTGTGTACATGGGCGACCGCCGTGATGTCGTCTGATTGGATCAGTACCGGCTGGTTCTGAAGCAGGGGCCTTGCTTGTCTTAGGGCATTGTAAATGGCCCTTAGCTGCAGAATATTTATGTGAAGCGAAATCTCCTTGGAAATTTCTTCCCTGTGTGACTGCACCCCAGCCCCGAAGGCTGGCATCCGTGGTCACTTTGGAATCTTGAGAATCCAGTCGTGCTGTTGTAGCACTTCCCGAGAGAGTGCTACCCCCACTACCAACTGTTCTTTGGACCTCGCCTTTATCAGGAGATCGTCCAAGTACGGGATAATAAAAACTTCCTTCTTGTGAAGGAGTATCATCACTTCGGCCATTACCTAGGTAAAGACCTTCGGTGCCGTGGACAACTCCAACGGCCGCGTCTGGAACTGATAGTGACAGTCCTGTACCACATATCTGAGGTACTCCTGGTGAGGGGGGGGGGAATGGGGACATGCAGGTACGCATCCTTGATGTCCAGGGAGACCCTGTAATCCCCCTCGTCCAGGCTCGTAATAAGCGCCCTGAGCGATTCCATCTTGAACTTGAATCTTCTGATATAAAAGTTCAAGTATTTTAATTTCAAGATGGGTCTCACCGAACCGTTGCGGTACCACAACCACTGTGGAATAGTAACCCCTTCCTTGCTGAAGGAGGGGCACCTTGACAATCACTTGTTGTGATTATAGTGTTGAATATCCACCAACACCGTCTCCCTGGCAGAGGGAGGTGCCGGTAAGGCAGATTTTAGGAAACGACGGGGGGAAGAACGTCTCGAACTCCAGCCTGTACCCCTGAGATACTACTTGAAGGACCCAGGGATCTATGTGAGAGAGCCCACTGTCCGCTGAAATATCTGAGACGGGCCCCCACCGTACCCAGGTCCGCCTGAGCAGCCCCAGCACCATGCTGTGGACCTACCGGACGCAGGGAGGACTTCAGCTCTTGGGAACTAGCTGTGTGTTGCAGCTTTTTTCCTCTACCTTTGCCTCTCGGCAGAAAAGGATGAGCCTCTAGCCCACTTGTTTTTCTGGGGCCGAAAGGACTGTACTTGATGATACGGTGCTTTCTTTTGTTGTGGGGTAGCCTGTGGCAAAAAAATTAATTTCCCAGCAGTAGCTGTGGAAACGAGGTCTGAAAAACTATCCCCAAACAGTTTTACCCCCTTATAGGGCAACTTCCATGTGCCGATTCGAGTCGGCATCGCCTGACCATTGCCAAGTCCATAACCCCCGTCTGGCGGCAATGGACCTAGCGCTTATTTTTGATGCCAGCCGGCAAATATCCCTCTGTGCATCACGCATGTATAAGACCACGTCTTTTATATGCTCTATTTTCAGCAAAATATTGTCCCTATCCATAGTTATTTTCCGACAGGGAATCTGACCACGCAGCGGGAGCACTGCCCATCCATGCCGAAGCAACGGCTGGTCGCAATATAATGCCCTAGTGTGTGACCATATCTTATAGGGTAACCTCCTGCTTTCTATCAGCAGGTTCCTTCAGGGCGGCTGTACCCAAAGACGGTAGTGCCACCTTTTCTGATAAGCGTGTAAGCGCTGTATCTACCCTATGGGGTGTTTCCCCGCGTGACCTATCCTCTGGCGGGAAAGGGTACGCTGCCAATAACCGTTGTAGAAAATATCAATTTCTTACCGGGGGAAGACCACTCTTCCTCACACACCTCATTTAGTTTCTCAGATGCAGGAAAAACTACTAATAGTTTTCTCTCACCAAACACAATACCCTTTTATGTGGTACCTGGGGTATACTCATAAATGTGTAATACATTTTTCATTGTCTCAATCCTGTAACGGGTGGACCTATTTGGAGGGTACACCAGTCTCATCGATGTCGACACTGGAGTCAGTATCCGTGTCGACATCTGTGTCTGTTATCTGAGGTAGCGGGCGATTTTAGAGCCCCCCATGACATTTGAGACGCTGGAACAGGCACAAGCTGAGTAGCCGGCTGTTCCGTGTCGTCGGCCTTTTATGTAAGGAGTTGACACTTTCACGTTGATCCTTCCATAAGTTCAACCACACCGGTGTCGACCCCGCAGGGGGTGACAACATATTTACAGGCATTCGCTCCGCCTCCACCTCATTATCCTCCACATACCTGTCGACACAGCCGTACCGACACACAGCACACACACAGGGAATGCTCTGATAGAGGACAGGACCCCACAAAGCCCTTTGGGGAGACAGAGGGAGAGTATGCCAGCACACACCAGGGCGCTATATATCACAGGGATAGCACCTATAAAAAAGTGTTTTCCCTTATAGCTGCCTATATGTTGTATACTGCGCCTAAATTGTGCCCCCCCCCCTCTCTTTTTAACCCTTTCTGTAGTGTATTAACTGCAGGGGAGAGCCAGGGAGCTTCCCTCCAACGGAGCTGTGAGGGAAAAATGGCGCCAGTGTGCTGAGGAGATAGGCTCCGCCCCTTTTTCGCGGACTTTTCTCCCGCATTTTTATGGAATCTGGCAGGGGTTAATATACATCCATATAGCCCTGGGGGTTATATGTGATGTATTTTTGCCAGCCAAGGTGTTTATATTGCTGCTCAGGGCGCCCCCCCCCCCCCAGCGCCCTGCACCCTCAGTGACCGGAGTGTGTGGTGTGCATGAGGAGCAATGGCGCACAGCTGCAGTGCTGTGCGCTACCTTGGTGAAGACTGATGTCTTCTGCCGCCGATTTTCCGGACCTCTTCTTGCTTCTGGCTCTGTAAGGGGGCCGGCGGCGCGGCTCTGGGACCGGACTCCGAGGCTGGGCCTGTGTTCGGTCCCTCTGGAGCTAATGGTGTCCAGTAGCCTAAGAAGCCCAAGCTGGCTGCAAGCAGGCAGGTTCGCTTCTTCTCCCCTTAGTCCCTCGATGCAGTGAGCCTGTTGCCAGCAGGTCTCACTGAAAATAAAAAACCTAAAACTAACTTTTTCTAAGAAGCTCAGGAGAGCTCCTAGATTGCACCCTGCTCGGTCGGGCACAAAAATCTAACTGGGGCTTGGAGGAGGGTCATAGGGGGAGGAGCCAGTGCACACCAGATAGTCCTAAAGCTTTCTTTAGATGTGCCCAGTCTCCTGCGGAGCCGCTATTCCCCATGGTCCTTACGGAGTTCCCAGCATCCACTAGGACGTCAGAGAAATGGGGGACTGCCTGCCGCTATGTGTAAAAAGGGGTAATCTGCCTGCCGCTATGTGTAAAAGGGGGTAATCTGCCTGCCGCTATGTGTAAAAAGGGGTAATCTGCCTGCTGTAATGTGTAAAAATGGGGAATCTGCCTGCCGTAATGTGTAAAAATGGGGACGCTGTCTGCCGTAATGTGTAACAAGGGCACGCTGTCTGCCGTAATGTGTAAAAAGGGGACGCTGTCTGCCGTTATGTGTAAAAAGGGGATGCTGTCTGCCGTAATGTGTAACAAGGGCACGCTGTCTGCCGTTATGTGTAAAAAGTGTACGCTGTCTGCCGCTATGTGTAACAAGGGCACGCTGTCTGCCGTTATGTGTAAAAAGGGCACGCTGTCTGCCGTTATGTGTAAAAAGGGCACGCTGTCTGCCGTTATGTGTAAAAAGTGCACGCTGTCTGCCGTTATGTGTAAAAAGGGCACGCTGTCTGCCGTTATGTGTAAAAAGTGCACGCTGTCTGCCGTTATGTGTAAAAAGTGCACGCTGTCTGCCGTTATGTGTAAAAAGTGCACGCTGTCTGCTGTAATGTGTAAAAAGAGGAATCTGTCCGCTGTAAGGTGTAAAAGGGTCTCTACCTGGTGTAGTGGTGCTACTGTGCGGCGTAATTTGAATAATGGAGACTACTGTGTACCGTTTTATGAATTGGTATTATTTTGTGGCCACACCCCTTCCCCACGAAGCCACGCCACTATGTATTTTTGCGCGCGCCTACGGCGCGCACTGCCCCTGTTATGCATGCAGGGGTGGGGCTCCGATGCCGTTTCTTGCACACAGTGCTAAAATGTCTAGTTACGGCACTGTTGCTAGGTATCCATTTCTCTGGCCCTGAGCAGGTCCCCCTCACCAGATCCTCTCCAGGGGTGAGGGGGTGGACTTGGATGGGATGTGTGTGGGGGGGGATGTGGGGAGGCCCAAAGCATTTTGTCGCACCTGGGCCCACCGCTCGCTAGTTCCGCCACTGATAGGCTTAAGTATATTACCTGCTTTTTCATTATTGATTTTAGTTTCACTTTATAACCGTATCATTCACCACTACAAATAGGGTTTGAGTGCTGGTTCCATGTGGATTTATCCACATCTGTATACTTACCATTTAAGGGGGGGTGGGACACCTTTCATTACCAGCAGCACACCCCGCCTCAGATTTACACCTCAGTGCACAGAGAACCCATTTCTGTATATCCACACCCATTTAAAGTCTTAAAGTGCCCATGTCTCCTGCGGATCCCGTCTATACCCCATGGTTCTTAAAGCATCCCCAGTATCCTCTAGGATGTATGAGAAAAGCAGTTACAATGTTCCAAGCTCGTTTGTGCCTTGTTTGGGATGCGAGAACGTTTTGTATTGTGCCACAGCTTTTCAGTAAAATTCAAACTATGGCCCTCATTCCGAGTCGTTCGCTCGGTAATTTTCATCGCATCGCAGTGAAATTCCGCTTAGTACGCATGCGCAATATTCGCACTGCGACTGCGCCAAGTAATTTTACAATGAAGATAGTATTTTTACTCACGGCTTTTTCTTCGCTCCGGCGATCGTAGTGTGATTGACAGGAAATGGGTGTTACTGGGCGGAAACACGGCGTTTTAGGGGCGTGTGGATAAAAACGCTACCGTTTCCGGAAAAAACGCAGGAGTGGCCGGAGAAACGGGGGAGTGTCTGGGCGAACGCTGGGTGTGTTTATGACGTCAAACCAGGAACGACAAGCACTGAACTGATCGCAGATGCCGAGTAAGTCTGAAGCTACTCTGAAACTGCTAAGTAGTTTGTAATCGCAATATTGCGAATACATCGGTCGCAATTTTAAGAAGCTAAGATACACTCCCAGTAGGCGTAGGCTTAGCTTGAGCAACTCTGCTAAATTCGCCTTGCGAGCGATCAACTCGGAATGAGGGCCTATGTTAGCCCTTCTGGGCTGAAGTGAATACTTTCCCTACCTTGCCCTAATCGTTGGCGGCTCGTACGTTGCTGCTTGCAGGGTTTTGCGGAGGAAAGAAGTAAAGATGTGTCTTCATCCTGGCTGTTACCGCTGCACTGCTTAGCGTCGGCTCTATGTGTTTCATGTACAGCTGTGTGTGGTCCACGGTCCCTCTATGCGCCAACGATAAGGGCAAAGTAGGGAAAGAATTCACTTCAGCCCAGACGGGCTAACATAAACTGAATTTTACTGAAAAGCTGTGGCACAATACAAAACGTTCCTGCACAAGGCACCAAAGAGCTTGGAACATTGTAACTGATTATTTTACTTATTTATTGATTTAAATTTGTTTCATTTTATTTTGGTTTAACTTGTCTCCCCCTCTTAACCTTTCACCACCTGCATCTCTATTTCCTTGTATCCCACACCCACCACAAACACCTCAGCGCTCAATATTACCAAATAACCTATTTATTCCCTTTTTGAGCTGCTTAACCTTAACAGCGCAGCACACTGTACACAATTCACAATTCAGCTGACGTCTCCTGCCCGACAGTGACGGAAGGGGGAGTGGGGGAAGCGCTTCTCCCTGTGTACCTATGACGGGCAGTATTGGGAGCACCACGGCGGGTGGCACTTCGTGCTAGAGGTGCGGAAGGGGACGCCGGCCTGGCTGCGGGCGCTGCTCTCGCTGCTGCTGCTCACCGCCTCCACCCTGTTCAGTGGCCTTGGCCTCACCTTGCTCTCGCTGGACCCAGTGGAGCTGCAGGTGCTGCGGAACGGTGGTGGAGATGGAACAGGCGCGGCGGGTGCAGTCGGTACGTGGTCATCTGAAATATGGTGTGGACCACCAGCCAATCAGGAGCCGGCACGTGAGCTCTGATTGGCTGATGGCCGGCACCATATTAATATGCACCCACCACCGCGAGCTACTTAAAAAGCGGTGCCAAGCTACCCGTCGCTCGCGAGCGACGGGATGGCGAACGCTGGTCTAGACAGTAGCTCCCTTCTAGAGAAATAGCCTATAATACCACAGGATTACGGGCCATCTCCATGATCCTACTTTATAGAGCGCCCTCTCATACTATTTTTAATATATATATATATATATATATATATATATAGTGCATATCTATAGCATACAGTATGTATATATATATATATATATATATATATATATATATATAGTGTGTGTCACTATATATACATATCTATAGTTACATATATATATATATATGCATGTGTATGGTGCGGCACTCCAGGCGACAAAGAACTCAGGGCCAATGCACAAGTTGAAGATATATATATAATATCTATCTACATATCTATCATCTATCTAAGTCAGCGCCTCAGTTATAATTATTATACAAGCAGCACAGCAACCATGCTGAGTGGCAACTCACCCCAGGAGCTGCCTTCACGGAGCTGCTGGATGTTAACCCTGCCACTGCTTCCTATTTCGGTAGCGGGATGGCCGGGCGACCACTGCACTTTGGGACGTCACTCGTCCCGACGTCATGTGGCTTAGAGGAGGGGCCGCGTCACTTCGTAGGGAGTGCAGTTAGGGCTAGTGAAGCCTTCTGCTGCCATGTGTATGAAGTACTGCATTTGCCTGCGGACAGTGCGGCGGCATTTGGTCCGCAGTATCAGCAGGAGGGTGATTCACAGTTTGCTGCCGGGGAGGGACCTTGGTTGCCACTGACAGGCTGCTGTAGCAGCACAAACAGCAGAGGAGTACGGGCCTATTTTGATGGGGTGGCCTGGAGCTGCAGCTCCATCCGCCCCATTGTTAATCCGGCCCTGCATATGACGGCGTAGAAGGCTTCATTAGCCCTCACTGCACCGCACAGTATCCCAGCGCTTCCTCCTCCAATTCCTCTACCATCATGCTAGGCAGGGGCGGATCCAGAACAAAATGACAGGGGGGGCACCACAATAGGGGAAGGAAGGGGGGTTTCGGCACATGTGCTCCTGTGAAAGGTGTGTGGCTTTGTAACAAGGGGTTTGGCCTCACAGAGAATGCCATACCCATGAGGCACGCCCTCGTTTTCATCGCGCTGGGGGCATGGAGTACAAGGGCAGTGGGTAACAGGATGAGAGTGCGGGGACGGTGAGTGAGCGGGGATAGGCCTGGTAGGGGACAAGGCGAGTCAAACTCAGCCTCAGCTTTGAGAAGGCGGCCCGTGTGATTGTGACAGGGCTGTCCTGCAGATGTCTTATGCTGCTTGTTGGAGATCCAGCTGGCTGCTTCTGCTAATCAAAAATGGGCAGTTCGTGTCCTGCAGTCTGAGTCTCAGTGCAGTGCCCAAAACAAATTTTATTACCAGATAGGTTCAGGGATGGTCACAGGTAATTTTCAGTGCCCAAGGGAATTTGGGGGTGGGGATTTGCACCCCCCCTTCCTCTTTGTCTGTTGTTTGTCTGTGACCCCTCCTCCTTCCAGCACCTGATATATAATTACCTCCAGGTATGATTGAGCAGCTTCCAAATTGTTTGTCTGCTCTTCATACTGCCTTGCTCATATTCTGGCTGCCTGGTTCTGCTTCTGCACAAGAAGGAGAGCTAGAGATGTCACTGTGCTCCAGCCAGGGGGCCCCCTGACAGATGGGGGGCCCAGGGTACAATATGCCCTGCGTCGCCCGCTTAATCTGGCTATGCTCTCTTGTCTTTTATGCTTGTAACGGCAATGATCTCTGCATTATATGGTTGCCACTACAATGATCTCTGTATTATATGGCCATCATTGCGATGCTGTCTATTATCTGGCTAAAACTGCAATGCTCTCTCTATTATTTAGAGATCACTGAGATGTTCTCTGCATTATATTGAGGTCACTGATGCTCTGTGGTTTATATGGTGCTCAATATAACATTTTCTGCATTATATGGTCATACGAGATTCAGGGGACCCAAAGGATAAGGGGCACAAAAAAATGGTACTGCACCACCTAATAATGCTTTTAAGTAAGAGAAAAAGTAACAGGCCTCCAAACCCTTCCCACCTCCTTTTACCCTGTTACTTGGTCCAGTCCCTGTGGTCCATGCTATATTGCCATCATTATGTATGTTAATGCGCTGCTGCTTCCCTGTCTGTCCCTGACACCATCATCAAAGAACCAGGCAGCTCAGCAGGAAAACCGCCGACCGAGCTCACTGACAGTCTGAGTCAAAGGCTCCACAAAGAAGCCACCCACAGCCCAACCCCGCTCCTTACAGACAAGAGACACCCTGGCTGTGGTGTGCCTCTTTACATACATTGTGTGTGTGTGTGTGTGTGTGTGTGTGTGTGTGTGTGTGTGTGTGTGTGTGTGTATGTATGTGTATATATATATATATATATATATATATATATACATACATACATACATACATATATACACACATATATACACACATATATACTATTTATTTATTTTTAAAGCCACCCTCTTCTTTAAAAGGAGGGACCAAGGGGGATTGCGGGGGGCCCAGAGATATCGGTGTACAGGGCCTCAACATTTCTGTTGCGGTCCCTGTGTGTATATGTTTTAATGTGTGTTCATATGTGGTTGTATGTTGCTGTGTGTGTGGCTGTGTGTGTGCGGTGGCAACAGGTGGGTGAGTGGGTACTCTTTACCTGGGCCTGTGCCCATTGGAGGGTCCCGGATCCCGCTGCCATCCCCTTTCCCCATTACTGTCAGCCTCTCTCCAGCCCAGCACATGCTGGAGTGTGCTGAGGAGAGAGGCAGCTCAGCATCAGCGAGTCCTCTCTCCCATGGTGAAAGGAAGGGGAGCGATCGTGCCTTCCTGCCCGCCATCCACTGGTTCTGACACCGGCGTTGCCCCCCTGTGCAGATCTTTTATACTATTTTTAATAGAGTGATCTGGCCACACGTCCCTTATTGGCCTTGCCCCCCTCATTACCGGTACCCGTCAAAGCTGTCTGCACCCCTGGGTGGTTGGGCTGGGTAAGAGGCTTCGGGCACAGGTGGGATTGTTGGTCAGGGTGAGAGGCTGCAGGGGACAAGTGGGGTGGCTGGGCACGGTGAGAAGCTACGAGAACAAGTGGGGTGGTCGGGCAGGTTAAATGAGGCTGTGGAGACAGGTAAGGTGTTTGGGCAGGGTTAAAGAGGCTGCGGGGACAGGTGGGGTGGTTGGGCAAAGGTGGCATCTTGCAAGAAGATATGCAGGGGTTGCAAGCAGAATTTTCCTTATATTTATTCAAAATAACTTGATGGATGTGTGTGTGTGTGTGTGTGTGTGTGTGTGTGTGTGTGTGTGTGTGTGTGTGTGTGTGTGTGTGTGTGTGTTTCTTTCAGATGTACGGTCACATGAAATGAATCCTGATTAGTGGACATTAAAAAAAAGAAGCACGAGAAAAATAATTCCCTTTCCTTTAACTTCCTCATACCACCTACACCATCCTTTCCCTTCTTCCTGCCCCTTCTTTGCCCTCTTCTCCTTTCCTTCCATTCCCCCTTCCCTTCCCCCTTCCTCTTCCCCCTACCCCTTCACTTTCCCCATGCCTTCCCTTCCACCTACCTCTTTCCTTCTCCTACTGCTTACCTCTACCACTTCCATTCTCCCTTCCCTTCACCCTACCCCTTCCATTCCTTTCCCCCACCCCTTCCCTACCCTTTGCCCTACCCCCTACCCTTCTTTTCCCTCTCTCCTTTCCCTTGCCCCTTCCTGTCCCTTCCCCATATCACCTTCCCTTCTCCCTACCCCTTTCCCTTTCCTTTCCTCAACTCCTTCCATCTACCCCATCCCTTCTCCCTACCCCTTCCCTCTCCCCCTACCACTTCCATTTACTTGAACCCTTCCATTACTTTACCCCTTCCCTACCCGCTAGCCTTTCCTTTCCTTTAGACCTACCCCTTCCCTTCCCTTGCCACTTCCCCCTACCCCTTTCCCTACCCCTTCACTTCCTCCTCCTCCTCCTACCTCCCCTTCCCCATACACCTTTCCCATCCCACTACCTCTTCCCTTCCCCCTACCCATCCATTCCTTTCCCCTTACCCCATTCCTTCACACTTCCCTTAACCCTGCCCCTTCCCAATACCACTTCCATCCCCCCTTCCCTTCACCCTACCCCTTCTGTTCCCATTCCCCTACCCCTTCCCTACCCTTTGCCCTACCTTCCTTTCTTTTCCCTCTACCTTTTTCCTTCACTTTTCCTGTCCCTTCTCTTACCTCTTCCCTTCCCCCCATCAACTTCCCTTCCCCATCACTTCCCTTCTCCCTCCCAGCTACCCCTTCCCTTTCCCCCTACACCTTCCATTTCCCCTACCCTTTTCCTTCCACCCTACCCCTTCCCTTCCCCATACACCTTTCCCATCCCATTACCTCTTCCCTTCCCCCTACCCATCCCTTCCTTTCACCTTACCCTGTCCCTTCACATTTCCTTTAACTCTACCCCTTCCCTTCCCAATATCACTTCCATTCCCCCCTCCCTGCACCATACCCCTTTTGTTCCCATCCCCCTACACCTTCCCTACCCTTTGCCCTACCTTCCTTTCTTTTCCCTCTACTTTTTGCCTTCACTTTTCCCATCCCTTCTCTTACTACTTCCCTTCCCCTATCACTTCTCTTCTCCCTCCCAGCTACCCATACCCTTTCCCCCTACACCTTCCATTTTCCTTACCCCTTCCATTCCTTTGCCCCTACCCTTTTCCTTCTGCCGTACCCCTTCCCTACCTCTTCCCTTCTAACTACCCCTTTCCTTCCCCCTACGCCTTCCCCCATTCCCTTCTCCTCCTTTCCCCCTACCCCTTCACTACTCCTTCCCTTCCCCCTTTTCTTCTCCTACTCTCCTCCTATCCCTTCCCATCCACCTCTCTTCCCCCCTAGCCCTTCCATTTCCCCTACGTCTTCCATTCCTTTCCCCCTTCCCCAACCCTTCCACCTACCATTACCCTTCCCCTACCCCTTCCCTACATCTTGCCTTCCCCCTACCCCATCCCCATTCCCTTAACCCTACCCCTTCAATTCCCTTACCACTTCCCCTACCCCCTACCCTTTCCTATCCCACTACCCTTGCGTTCACCGTTCCCCTACCCATTCCTTCCTTTCCCCATGCCATCAAACTTCCCTTAACCCTACCCGTTCCCCCTACCCCTTTCCTTCTCTCTACCCCTTCCATTCCCCCTACCCCTTCTGTACCAATTCCCCTACTCCTTCCCTACCCTTTGTCCTAATCCTTCCCTTACCCCTATCCACTTTCCTTCACCTAACCCTTCCTTTCTCCCTCCCACCTACCCCTTCCCTTTCCCCTTCCATTCCCCCTACCCCTTCCATCCCTTTCCCCTTCCATTCCCCCTACCCCTTCCATTCCTTTCCCCCTACCTTTTCCCTTCCACCATACCCCTTCCCCCCTTCCCTTCCAACTACCCCTTCCATTCCCCTAACACTTCCCTAACCCCTGCCCCCTACTTCTTCACTTCCCCTACTCCTTCACTACCCCTTCCCTTCCCCCTTTTCTTCTCCTCCTTTCCTCCTACCTCTTCCCATTCACATATCCCTTCTCTTCCCCTAACCCTTTCATTTCCTCTTTCATTCATTTCCCCTACCCCATCCCTTCCACCTACCCTTTCTCTTCCCCCTACCCCATCCCCCTTTCCTTAACCCTATCCCTTCCCTTACCACTCCCCCCTATCCCATTCCTTCCCTCTACACCTTTCCTATCCCACTACCCCTTCCCCTACCCATCCCTTTCTTCCCCCTTTCACACTTCCCTTAACCCTACCCCTACCCCTTTCCTTATCTCTACCCCTTCCATTCCCCCTACCCCTTCCCTACCCTTTGTCCTATCCCTTCCTTTATTTTCCCTCTACTAATTCCCTCCACCTTTCCTATCCCTTCCCTTTCCATTAACCCTTTCCTTTATCCCTTTCCTTGTCGCTCCCACCTACCCCTTCTCTTTTCCCCTACCCCTTTTGTTCCCCCTACCCCTTCCATTCCTTTCCCCCTACCTTTTCCCTTCCACCCTACCCCTTCCCCCTACCCCTTCCCTTCCAACTACCCCTTTCATTCCCCTAACACTTCCCCTACACCTTCCTCCTACCCCTTCACTATCCTTTCCCTTCCCCCTTTTCTTCTCCTCCTTTCCTCCTACCCCTTCCCATCCACCTATCATTTCTCTTCCCCCTAGCCCTTTCATTTTCCCTACCCCTTCCATTCTGTTCCCCCTACCCCATCCCCCTTTCATACTCATTACCTTCTCCCTACCTCATCCCCTTCCTTTAACCCTACACCTTCCCTTCTACTACCACTTACCCCTACCCCTTCCCATCCCCTACACCTTTCCCATTCCACTACCCCTTCCATTCACCCTACCCCTTCGCCCTACCCACCCCTTTATTTCCCATTACCTTCACACTTTCCTTAACCCTACCCCTTCTCCCTACCCTTCTCTCTACCCCTTCTATCCTCCTACACCTTCACTTTCCCCTGTCACTTCCATTCCCCCTAACCCTTCAATTCCTTTCCCCACCCCTTTCCCTACTCCTTCCCTTCCTCTATTCCTTCCCTACACCTTCCCTTCTCATCCCTTTTCCCTTCAACCTACCCCTTCCCTTTTCCTTTTTCCCTTTTCCCTTCCCCATTTGCTTTCCATATCCCCCACCCCTTACACTACTCCTTCTCAGTCCCCTACCCATGCCCTTCCCCAAACCCCTTACCTTTACCTCTTCCCTTCCCCCTACCCCTTCACTTCCTTCTCCTGTTTTATTCCCTCTACCTCTTCCCTTCACCCTACCCATTCCCTTCTCTCTACCCTTCCTTTAACCCTTCTCGTTCCCACTACCCTTACGTTCCTTTCGCCCTACACATTACCTTCCCCCTACCTCTTCTGTTTCCTTCCCCCTACCATTCCCTTCCACCTATCCCTTCCCCTACCCTTCTTCCTAACCCTTCCATTCTCTCTATCCTTCCGGCATTCCACCCTAACCTTCACCATTCTATTCCCCCTAGCCCTTCCCCATTCCATTCCCTTCCCCCTACCTCTTTTCTTCCCTTCACCCTACCCCTTCCCTTATTTTCCCCTAACCCCTTCCCTTCTCTGAACCCTTTCCCTAGCCCCTACCCTACACCTTACAGCTTCCCTTCCCCATATTTCCTTCCTTTCCCCCTACTGCTTTCCTTCCCACTATGCCCCCTTCCTCCTACCCCTTCCCTCTACCCATTCCCTTCTCTTTTCCCCCTACCCCTTCCATTTCTCTACTTGTTCCTTCCCCCTGCCCCTTATGTACCCTCTATCCCTTCCATCTACCCCTTCCCTTCCACCTATCCCTTACCTTACCCCTTCCCCGTTCACCCCACCCATTCTCTCTACCCCTTCCCTACCACCTTCCCTTCACCTTACCCCTTCCGTTCCCTTTCCCATACCCCTCCCCTACCTTTAGTCCTACCTCTTCTCTTCCTTCTACCCTTTCCCTTCCCCCTTCCCATCTCTCTATTACCTTTTCATATCCTATCCCGACTACCCCTTCACTTCCCTACCCTACCCCTTCCTCCTTCCCATCTCATCCCTTCCCTTTACCTCTTCCTTACCCCCTACCCCATCCATTCTCTTCCCCTTTCCCTTCCTCCTACCCCCTTCCCTTCCTCCTTCCCTCCCCACTACCTCTTCCATTCCCCTACCTCTTCCATTCCTGACCAATCCCCCTACCCTACTCTCCCCCTTCTCCTTCCCCGCACCCCTTCCTCCTTCCCTTAACCCTACCTTATCCATTCCCTTCCCTTCAACTACCCTTTCCTTCCCCCTACGCCTTTCCATCTCCCTTCACTTTCCCTTCCCTCCTTCCCTTCATTCCACCCTTCCATTTCCTTCCCCCTACTCCTTCCCTTACACCTACCTTTTTCCCTACCTTTTCCCTCCCCCTTCCCTACAACTTCCACCTTCCCTATCCCTACCCTTGCACCTACCCTTTTCATTCCATTCCCTACCGTTTGCCTTACCCCTTACCTTCTCCCTTCATTTCACACTACCCCATCCCTTCCCCTACCCCTTCCCTTTCTTCTACTACTTCCTTCCCCCTACCCTTTCCATTAATTTCCCCTACTACTTCCCTTCCACCCTACCCCTTCCCTTAACCCCATCCTTCCCTCTATCCAATCCCCCTACCCCTTCCTTTCACCTTACCCCTTCTGTTCCCTTTCCCATACCCCTTCCCTTCCTTTAGCCCTACCTATTCTCTTCTTTTCATTCTATCCTTTCCCTTCCACTTCCCCTTCCCTACCCCTTCCTACACCCCTAATTCCTTTCCCCATTCGCCTAACCCCTTCCCCATACACCACCCTTTCCACCCTACACCTTTCCTTCCCCTACCCCTTCCCTTCCACCCTACCCATACCCTTCCCCTACATCTTCCCTTTACCCCTTTCCCTAACCCCTACCCCATCCATTACCTTCCCCTACCCTTTCCCCTCCCCTTCCCCTAACCCTTCCCTTCCTGTCCATTTCCCCTTCCCTTCTTTAGCCCCTTCTCCTTTCCTTTACCCCTTCCCCCTAACCCATTCTTTCCTTTCCTCCCCACCATTTCCCTTCCCACTTCCCTCTCCACTACTCCATCCATCCCCCTACTCCTTCCCTTACTGTCCATTCCCATACCCTTTTCTTCCTGCTTCTCCTTTCCTTTACCCCTTCCCCCTACCCCATCCGTTCCCTTCCCCTTTTGCTTCCCTCCTCCCCTTTCCATCTCCATTCCCTTTCCCTTCCCTCCCCTTCTCCATCCCTTCCACCTACCCCTCCCCTCCCCCTTCCCTACCCCTTCCACCTCCTCCCCCTAACTTTTCCACTCCCTTTGCCCTACCCATTATCTTCTACATTCCCTACCCCATCTCTTCCCCCTACCTGTCCCTTCCCCCTACTCCTTCCCTTTGCCCCTACTCCTTCCCTTCGCCCAACCCTTTCTATTAATTTCATCTACCTCTTCGCTCCATGCTACCCCTTCCTAGCAAGGGGTAAGGGGAAGTGAAGGGCTATACTTACCACTATCCCTTCCCTTCACCCCACCCCTTCCTTGTCCCCTTCCCCCTACCCCCTTCCCTTCACCTTACTTCTTCGTTCCCTTCCCCATACCCCCTTCAATACCTTTAGCCGTATATCTTCTCTTCTTTTCCTTCTACCCCTTCCCATCCCCCTATTCCCTTTTCTTCTCCTTTCCCCATTCTCCTACCCATTTTCCTCTACCACTTTTCTACCCTACACCTTCCCTTCCCCCATCACTTCCTTTCCCCTTACCCCTTCCACCCTACCCCTACTCTTCCCTCTAGCCCTTCCCTTTACCCCTTCCCTACTCACTACCCCATCCATTCCCTTCCCCCCTACCCTTTCTCCTTCCCTTTCCCCTACCCCTTCCGTTCCTGTCTAATTCCCCCTTTCCTTCTCTTCTTCTTTCTGTTTCCCTTTAACCCTTCCCCTACCCAATCCATTCCCTTCCCCTTTCCCATACCCCTTTCCATCTCCCTTCCCTTTCCCTCTCCCTACTCCTTCCTTTCCAGCTACCCTTTCCCTACCCCTATGCTTTCCTACCCCTAACCTTCCCTCTACCCCTCCCATTTCCTTCCCCCTTCCCTAGCCTTTGCCCTACCCCTTACCTTCTCCCTTCCCTACCCCATCCCTTTCCCCCTACCCTTTCATTCGTTTCCCCTACCCCTTCCTTTCCACCAACCCCTTCCTTTACCCCTATCCCTTCCCTTCACCCCACCCCTTCCCTCTACCCCTTTCCCATACCCACTTTCCTTCACCTTACTTCTTCCATTCCCTTCCCTATACCCCTTCCCTACCTTTAGCCCTACCTCTACTCTTCTTTTCCTTCTACCCTTTCCCTTCCCTACCCCTTCCCACCCCCCTTTTCCCTTTCCTTTTTCTTTCCCCATTATCCTACCTAGTGATGAGCGGGTTTGGATCCTCGGGATCCGAACCCGCCCGAACGTCACCTTTTTTTGCACGGGTCGAGCAACTCGGATCCTCCCGCCTTGCTCGGTTAACCCGAGCGCGCCTGAACGTCATCATCCCGCGGTCGGATTCTCGCGAGATTTGTATTCTATATAAGGAGCCGCGCGTCGCTGCCATTTTTCACTCATGCATTTGAGATGATCGTGAAAGGACGTGGCTGGCGTCCTCTCAGTTTCTATGTTCAGTGTGCTGCAAATATCTGTGCTCAGTGTGCTGCAAGTGCAAATATCTACATTCTCTGCCTGAAAAACGCTCCATATCTGTGCTCAGTGTGCTGAAAATATCTGTGCTCAGTGTGCTAATTGCTTTATTGTGGGGACTGGGGACCAGCAGTATTATATAGTAGGAGGACAGTGCAGAGTTTTGCTGACCAGTGACCACCAGTATTATACGTTCTCTGCCTGAAAAATGCTCCATATCTGTGCTGCATTGTAGTATATAGTAGGAGGACAGTGCAGAATTTTGCTGACCACCAGTATAACTATATATATATATATATATATATATATATATGCAGTACGGTACAGTAGTCCACTGCTCTACCTTTGTGTCGTCAAGTAAACTATCCATCCATACCTGTGGTGCATTTCAGTTTTGCACAGTTTGCTGACCACCAGTATATAATATATAGCAGTACGGTACAGAAGGCCACTGCTCTACCTACCTCTGTGTAGTCAAGTATACTATCCATCCATACCTGTGGTGCATTTCAGTTTTTGTGTGCAGTATATATAGTAGTTGGCCATTGCTATTGATATAGTAGTAGGCCATTGCTATTGATAAATATATTACTGGCATATAATTCCACACATTAAAAAATGGAGAACAAAAATGTGGAGGGTAAAATAGGGAAAGATCAAGATCCACTTCCACCTCATGCTGAAGCTGCTGCCACTAGTCATGGCTGAGATGATGAAATGCCATCAACGTCGTCTGCCAAGGCCGATGCCCAATGTCATAGTAGAGAGCATGTAAAATCCAAAAAACAAAAGTTCAGTAAAATGACCCAAAAATTGAAATTAAAATCGTCTGAGGAGAAGCGTAAACTTGCCAATATGCCATTTACAACACGGAGTGGCAAGGAACGGCTGAGGCCCTCTCCTATGTTCCTCATGACTAGTGGGTCAGCTTCACATGAGGATGGAAGCACTCGTCCTCCTGCTAGAAAACTTAAAAGACTTAAGATGGCAAAAGCACAGCAAAGAACTGTGCGTTCTTCTAAATCACAAATCCCCAAGGAGAGTCCAATTGTGTCGATTGCGATGCCTGACCTTCCCAACACTGGACGGGAAGAGGTGGCGCCTTCCACCATTTGCACGCCCCCTGCATGTGCAGGAAGGAGCACCCGCAGTCCAGTTCCTGATAGTCAAATTGAAGATGTCACTGTTGAAGTACACCAGGATGAGGATATGGGTGTTGCTGGCGCTGGGGAGGAAATTGACAAGGAGGATTCTGATGGTGAGGTGGTTTGTTTAAGTCAGGCACCCGGGGAGACACCTGTTGTCCGTGGGACGAATATGGCCATTGACATGCCTGGTCAAATTACAAAAAAAATCACCTCTTCGGTGTGGAATTAATTCAACAGAAATGCGGACAACTGGTGTCAAGCCGTGTATTGCCTTTGTCAAGCTGTAATAAGTAGGAGTAAGGACGTTAACCACCTAGGAACATCCTCCCTTATACGTCACCTGGAGCGCATTCATCAGAAGTCATTGACAAGTTCAAAAACTTTGGGTGACAGCGGAAGCAGTCCACTGCCAACTAAATCCCTTCCTCTTGTAACCAAGCTCCTGCAAACCGCACCACCAACTCCCTTAGTGTCAATTTCCTCCTTAGACAGGAAAGCTAATAGTCCTGCAGGCCATGTCACTGTCAAGTCTGACGAGTCCTCTCCTGCCTGGGATTCCTCCGATGCATCCTTGAGTGTAACGCCTGCTGCTGCTGCTGCTGCTGCTGTTGTTGCTGCTGGGAGTCGATCGTCATCCCAGAGGAGAAGTCAGAAGACCACTTGTACTACTTCCAGTAAGCAATTGACTGTCCAACAGTCCTTTGTGAGGAAGATGAAATATCACAGCAGTCATCCTGCTGCAAAGCGGATAACTCAGGCATTGGCAGCCTGGGTGGTGAGAAACGTGTTTCCGGTATCCACCGTTAATTCACAGGGAACTAGAGAATTGATTGAGGTACTGTGTCCCCGGTACCAAATACCATCTAGGTTCCATTTCTCTAGGCAGGCGATACCGAAAATGTACACAGACGTCAGAAAAAGAGTCACCAGTGTCCTAAAAAATGCAGTTGTACCCAATGTCCACTTAACCACGGACATGTGGACAAGTGGACCAGGGCAGACTCAGGACTATATGACTGTGACAGCCCACTGGGTAGATGTATTGCCTCCCGCAGCAAGAACAGCGGCACCAGTAGCAGCATCTCGCAAACGCCAACTCGTTCCTAGGCAGGCTACGCTTTGTATCACCGCTTTCCATAAGAGGCACACAGCTGACAACCTCTTACGGAAACTGAGGAACATCATCGCAGAATGGCTTACATCAATTGGACTCTCCTGGGGATTTGTGACATCGGACAACGCCACCAATATTGTGCGTGCATTACATCTGGGCAAATTCCAGCACGTCCCATGTTTTGGACATACATTGAATTTGGTGGTGCAGAATTATTTAAAAAACGACAGGGGCGTGCAAGAGATGCTGTCGGTGGCCCAAAGAATTGCGTGCCACTTTCGGCATTCAGCCACCGCGTGCCGAAGACTGGAGCACCAGCAAACACTCCTGAACCTGCCCTGCCATCATCTGAAGCAAGAGGTGGTAACGAGGTGGAATTCAACCCTCTATATGCTTCAGAGGATGGAGGAGCAGCAAAAGGCCATTCAAGCCTATACAGCTACCTACGATATAGGCAACGGAGGGGGAATGCACCTGACTCAAGCGCAGTGGAGAATGATTTCAACGTTGTGCAAGGTTCTGCAACCCTTTGAACTTTTAACTAAAGTCAGTTCAGACACTGCCAGCCTGAGTCAGGTCATTCCCCTCATCAGGCTTTTGCAGAAGAAGCTGGAGAGATTGAAGGAGGAGCTAAAACAGAGCGATTCCGCTAGGCATGTGGGACTTGTGGATGGAGCCCTTCATTCGCTTAACCAGAATTCACGGGTGGTCAATCTGTTGAAATCAGAGCACTACATTTTGGCCACCGTGCTTGATCCTAGATTTAAAACCTACGTTCTACGTTGTATCTCTCTTTCTGGCAGACACAAGTCTGCAGAGGTTCAAAGACCTGCTGGTGAGAAAATTGTCAAGTCAAGCGGAACGTGACCCGTCAACAGCTCCTCCTTCACATTCTCCCGCAACTGGGGCTGCGAGGAAAAGGCTAAGAATTCCGAGCCCACCCGCTGGCGGTGATGCAGGGCAGTCTGGAGCGAGTGATGACATCTGGTCCAGACTGAAGGACCTGCCAACGATTACTGACATGTCGTCTACTGTCACTGCATATGATTCTGTCACCATTGAAAGAATGGTGGAGGATTATATGAGTGAACGCATCCAAGTAGGCACGTCAGACAGTTCGTACGTATACTGGCAGGAAAAAGAGGCAATTTGGAGGCCCTTGCACAAACTGGCTTTATTTTACCTAAGTTGCCCCCCCTCCAGTGTGTACTCCGAAAAAGTGTTTAGTGCAGCCGCTCACCTTGCCAGCAATCGGCGTACGAGGTTACTTCCAGAAAATGTGGAGAAGATGATGTTCATCAAAATGAACTATAATCAATTCCTCCGTGGAGACATTCACCAGCAATTGCCTCCAGAAAGTACACAGGGACCTGAGATGGTGGATTCCAGTGGGGACGAATTAATAATCTGTGAGGAGGGGGATGTACACAGTGAAAGGGGTGAGGAATCGGACGATGAGGAGGAGGTGGACATCTTGCCTCTGTAGAGCCAGTTTGTGCAAGGAGAGATTGATTGCTTCTTTTTTGGTGGGGGCCCAAACCAACCAGTCATTTCAGTCACAGTTGTGTGGCAGACCCTGTCGCTGAAATGATGGGTTTGTTAAAGTGTGCATGTCCTGTTTATACAACATAAGGGTGGACAATTCCATCTTGCACCTCTTTTTTTTCTTTCATTTTTCTTTGCATCATGTGCTGTTTGGGGACTAATTTTTGAAGTGCCATCCTGTCTGACACTGCAGTGCCACTCCTAGATGGGCCAGGTGTTTGTGTCTGCCACTTGGGTCGCTTAGTTTAGTCATCCAGCGACCTCGGTGCAAATTTTAGGACTAAAAATAATATTGTGAGGTGTTCAGAGTAGACTGAAAATGAGTGGAAATTATGGTTATTGAGGTTAATAATACTATGGGATCAAAATGACCCCCAAATTCTATGATTTTAAGCTGTTTTTGAGTGTTTTTTGTAAAATAAACATCGAATCCAAAACACACCCGAATCTGACAAAAAAAATTCAGGGAGGTTTTGCCAAAACGCGTCCGAATCCAAAACACGGCCGCGGAACCGAATCCAAAACTCAAAAGCCGAAAAATTTCCGGTGCACATCACTAATCCTACCCCTTCCCTTTCCCCTTACCCTTCCTTTCCACCCTACACCTTCCCTTCCACCTATGCCATCACTTCCTTTCCCCCTGCCCCTTCTCTTACACCCTACCCTAGTCTTCCCCCTACCCCATGCATTCCCTTCCCCCTACCCTTTCCCCTTCCCTCCCCCTACCCCTTCCTTTCTACCCTACCCCTTCCCTTCCCTTCTTCCCCATAACTTCCTTGCCCCCTACCCCTTCCTCTACCCCATCCATTCCTTTCCCCTATCCTTTCCCTATCCCCTTCCCACCCCCTACCCCTTCCTTCCCACCTCCATTTCCTTCCTATCAATTCCCCTACCCTTCTCTATCCTCATCTCCTTTCTTTACCACCTCCCCTACCCTTCTCCCTATTACATCCATTCCCTTCCCAAGCATTTCCCTTACCCTTACCCCTACCTCTTCCCTTCCCCCTTCCATCCCCCTACCCGTTCCTGTCGATTCCCACTACCCTTCTTTCCCCATGTTCCTTCCCTTTACCCCTTTCCCTTCCCCCTACCCCTTTCCACCTCCCTTCCCTCCATCCTTTTCCTCCCCCTACCCATTCACTCCTCCAACTACTTCCCTTCCACCTACCTCTTCCCTCCCCTTCCACCTTCCCCTCTCCCTACCCTTTTTCCTACCCCATACCTTCCTTCTTTACCCTACCCCATCCCTTCCCTTTCCAGTCCTTTCCCCTACTCCTTCCCTTTCCACACTACCCCTTCCTTTCCACCTACTCCTTCCCTTGCCCCTACTCCTTCCCTTGCCCCTACTCCTTCCCTTCACCCTTCCCTTTCCCCCACCCCTTTCCTTTACCTTTTCCCCTACCCCCTTTCCTTCACCTTACTTCTTCCATTCCCTTCCCCATACCCCTTCCCTACCTTTAAACCTACCTCTTCTATTCTTTTCCTTCTATCCTTTCCCTTCCCCCTTCCCATCCCCCTATTTTCTTTACTTCTCCTTTTCCCCATTCTCCTACCCTCTTCACCTCCTTCTTCCCTATCTCTTCCCTACCCCCTACACCTTCCCTTACCCATAACGCTTCCCTTTTCCAACCTCTACCCCTACCTATTCCTCTTTCCTTCCCCCTATCCCTTTCCTCCACCTACCCCTTCCCTTCTCCTCCTTTCCCCCTACCCCTTCCATTCCTTTCCCCCTACCTTTTCCCTTACCATTTCCTTCCCCTTACCCCTTCCCTATTTCTTCCCCAGCCCTACTCCTTCCCTTACCCATAACCCTTCCCTTTTCCCAACCCCTACCCATTCCTCTTTCCTTCCTCTACCCCTCCCCTTCCCTTCTCCTCCTTTCCCCCTACCCCTTCTCTTCCCCCTACCCCTTCAATTCCTTTACTTTTCCCTTGCCCTTTCCCTACCCCTTCCCTATCCCTTCTCTTCCCCCTACCCATTCCATTCCTTTTCCTCATACTTTTTCCCTTTCCCTGTCCCTTCCTATCCCTTATCTTTCCCCTACCCCTTCCATATACACCTTCCCTTTCCCCTTCCCTTCCACCTACTCTATCCCTTCCATTAACCCTACACCTTCCCTTCCCCCTACCCTTACACCTACCCTATCCCTTCACCGTACCCCTTCCATTCCCTTCCACTGACCACTTCCCTACCTTTTGCCCTACCCCTTCCCTTCTTTTCCCTCTACCCTTTTCCTTACCCTATTCCTTCCCCCACACTTTACCTTCCCCCTATCCCCTTCCCTTTCCCCCTACCTCTTCCAGTCCCCCTACCCCATCCATTCCTTTCCCCCTTCCTCATCCCTTCCCCCTTCCCTTCTCATCCCTCTCCCTTTTCCCTACCTCTTCCCTTCTTGTCCCTTCCCCGACCCCTTCCCTTTATTCCTACCCTTTGCCGTACATCTTCCCTTCCTTTTCCTCTTTCCCTTCCCGTCCCTTCCTTTCCCTTTAACCCTTCCATTCCCCCTATTACCTTCCCTTCTCCCTTCCCCCTACCATTCTCCATTCCCCTTCCCCATACCCCTTTCCATCCGTCTACAGCTTTCCTTTCCCCCTAACCCTTCCGATCCCCATACCCCTTTATTCCACCCTAGCCCTTCCTCTAACCCTTTCCTTCTCCTTTCTTGTCTCGTGTCTTTCCTCCTTACCCTTACATTCTCCCTTAACCCCTTTCCTTCTCCCTACCCCTTCCCCTACCCCTTCTCTTCCACCTACCCCATCCCTCTACCCCTTCCCTTCTCCATATCCATCTCTACCCCTTCTTATACCCCTCACCTTTGTCCTACGCCTTCCTTTATCATACCCATAACCCTTCCCGACCCCTTCCCCCCACATCCTCTTCAATTCTCCTACCCCTTTCCTTCCTGTCCATTCCCCCTACCCTTCTCTTCCCTTCTCCTTCCCTTTACCTTTTCCCCCTACCCCATCCATTCCCTTTTCCTTTCCATCTCCTTTCCCTTCCCTCCACCCCTTCCCTCCCCCTAACCCATCCTTAACCCTTCCCTCTCCCTTCCACATTCCCAACCCTTAACCTTTTCCCTACCGCTTCCATTCCCTTCACCCTTCCCTACCCCTTACCATCTCCCTTCCCTACCCTTTACCCTACCCCATCCCTTTCCCCTTCCCGTCTCTTCCCCCTACCCTATCCATTCATTTCCCAACCCTTCCACACTACTCCTTCCTTTCCACCTACCCCTTCCCTTCCCCATACTCCTTCCCTCTACCCCTTCCCCCTACCCCTTTCACTACACCTTACTTCTTCAGTTCCCTTCCCCATACCCCGTCTGTACCTTTAGCCCTACCTCTTCTCTTATTTTCCTTCTACTCTTTCCCTTCCCCCTTCCCATCCCCCTATTTTCTTTACTTCTTTTCCCCATTCTCCTACCCCTTCCCTATCTCTTCCCTACCCTGTACAACTTCCCTTACCCATAACCCTTCCATTTTCTCATCCCCTACCTATTACTCTTTCCTTCCCCTACCCCTTTCCTTTCCATACCCCTTCTCCTCCTTTCCCCCTACCCTTTCCATTCCTTTTCCCTCACCCTTCCCCTTCCCTTAACCATACCCCTTTCCACTACACATTCCCTTCACCCTACTCCTTCCCTACCTTTAGTCTACCTCTTCTCTTCTTTTCCTTCTACCCTTCCCCCTTCCCATCCCCCTATTTTCTTTACTTCTCCTACCCCTTCCCCATTCTCTTCCACCCTACACCTTCCCTTCCCCCTACCCCTTCACTTTCTTTCCCCCTGCCCCTTCCCTTCCACCCTACTCTTACCCCTACCCCTTCCCTTCTCCCTTCCCTTCTCATCCCTTTACCCCTTCCCTATCCATCCATTCCCTTCCCCATAGCCTTTCCCTTTCCCACCTTCCTTCCCCTCTACCCTTTCTATCCCCCTACCCCTTCCCTTCCTGTCCATTCAACCTACCCTTCTCTATCCCCGCCTTCTTCCCTTAAACCCTTCCCCTTCCCTATCCCCTACCCCTTTCCATCTCCCTTCTCATTACCCCTTCCCTCCCCTTACTTCTTCCTTTCCACCTACCCCTTCCATCCCCCTACCCCTTCCATTACCTTCCCACTTCCCTACACTTTTGCACTACCCCTTACCTACTCCATTCCCTACCCTTAAAATTCTATTTTCTCTTACATCCTAAAGGATGCTGGGGTCAACATTAGTACCATGGGGATGTACCAAAGCTTGCAGAACATCATCCCCTTCACCCCTTCCTGTCCATTCCCCCTACTACTTCCCTTTCCTCTACCCTTTACATTAATTTTCCCTACCCCTTCCCTTCCACCCTACCCCTTCCTTTTCACCTACCTCTATCCTTCCCTACCCCTACCACTTCCCTACCTCCTACCCCTTCCCATACCACTACCATTCCTTTACTCCTACCCCTTCTCTTCCCCATACCTTTCCCCCTACCCTTTCTTCTACCCTTCCTTTTCTCTTTAAACTTCCCAGGTAATTATTTTAAATTGATGTTATTTTTATGGTATATTGAAATATTTTCAAATTAATAATTTATATTTTCTATTAGATCCACCACGTACTAGCATAGCCGTAGCTACATGTGGGCCAATGGTGCGTTGCCCATAGCGCATCTGCACTGTAGGCACATCCGTTGGCCCACACACATGTCGTATAGGGCCGCGACGCACAAGACAGACCAGCATGCAGCCCACAAGTGGCAGTGCCCGGCAACCTTGTCAGTGTGTGATATAGATTGGCTGCCGGGCGCTGTAGCTTGTGATCTCCCCCGCTGGTGCTGTTACAGGAGTAGCTGCTCCCCCCAACTGTTGTCTCATGGCACCGGCCTCTAGGAGCAGAGAGCTGACTGTGTGCTCAAAGAAAGAGTGGCAGCTCCCCCTGATGGCAGGCAAGTTTCTCTCTCTCTCTCTCTCTCTCTCTCTCTCTCTCTCTCTCTCTCTCTCTGCCTTGTGTATAAAAAAAAGGGGACTGCCTGTCTAATATGGAAAAAAGGGGGACTCTGCCTGAGTAATGTGTAAAAAGGGGGACACTGCCTGTCTAATGTGAAAAAAAGAGGGATTCTGCCTGCATAATGTGTAAAAAGGAGAACTCTGCCTACATAATGTGTAAAAAGGGGGACTCTGCCTGTCTAATGTTGAAAAAAGGGGGAATTTGCCTGCGTAATGTGTAAAAAGGGGGACTCTGCCTGTCTAACATGGAAAAAGTGGGACTGCCTGCCTAATGTGGAAAAAAGGGGACTGCCTGTCTAATGTGGATAAAGGGGGACTCTGCCTGTGTAATATGTAAAAATAGGGACTCTTCCTGTCTAATGTGGGAAAAGGGGAATTCTGCCTGCGTAATGTATAAAAAGGGCACTGCATATC
The DNA here is from genome assembly GCF_028390025.1 of Pseudophryne corroboree. NCBI lineage: Eukaryota > Metazoa > Chordata > Amphibia > Anura > Myobatrachidae > Pseudophryne > Pseudophryne corroboree. The sequence continues at coordinate 162,594,292 of NC_086449.1, forward strand.
TAATGTGTAAAAAGGGGGACTCTGCCTGCGTAATGTGTAAAAAGAGGGACTCTGCCTGTCTAATGTGTAAAACAGGGGGCCTCTGCCTGTTTAGTGTGTAAAAACGGGGTCTCTGCCTACGGCGCGGAGTGGCACCATTTTGCATGGGGGCGCTGATGCTGTCTACACACATTGCTAAAATGTCTAGTTACAGCACTGTGTACAAGTGACCTACATGGACGCCTGCAGTAACCAATCATCAATAACAATCTATGCTCTGGTGAAAATAGATGTGTGTCTGCAGTATGTTGGCTTATGTGTCTGTAGTATTATAGTGTGTTTGGTTTGTGTCTGCCCTATGGTGGCATGTGCAGTATGTTGGCTTGTGTGCCAGTAGTATGGTGGCATGTGCGGGTATGGTGGCGTGTGTGTTTGTAGTATGGTGGTGTGTGCAGTATGGTGGCTTGTGTCTGCAGTATGATGAAGTGTGTGTGTGTGTGTGTGTGTGTGTGTGTGTGTGTGTGTGTGTGTATATGTAGTATACTTGCCTGTCTGTAAGTCTTCCTGTGTGTTTACAGTGTACGACTGGGGCATGAAGGGAATGCAATGGTTTGGAGCCCATGTTTAGGGGTCTGGCCAGTCTCCAGAGGGGGTGTAGCCAGCTACCACATAGGTTTGTCGAACCTTCAGAGAGTGCATGGTCTGGGCCCCTTGAAAAAATATACTAAAATGTCTATCGTAGACTATCCTTCATTCATGCACATACTTAAGACATACTCTAAAGAAATAACTGACACTGACAACAGGAATAATTTTGCCAAATAAAAATGGCAGCTTTATTATTAAACAATGGAATGGTGGCAAGGAGGGACGGCCTATTTAAATCAAGTCCCTATTTATTCTAAATTTTAACCCTTTTTATTGTGGCTGACCCAAACAACATCTAAGTTTCAAACCACAAGAAGAGGCAAGGGTCCAACTTCAGCCCAGCCTCCATCGCATCACAAGGGGTAATATGGGGTCATTTGCCACCCCTTGTGTTAATTAATCTTTACCGGGGATACTGTGGCCAACTCTCCATTCAAGGTATTCCCCAACTCCAAACCAAAAGGTGCTCAGGTGTCTACCCACTCCATCATAGACCTAAGCCCATCTGGTTCGATGGTACTTCAAACTCCACCACCTTCTCATCTCCTTAGCACCTATAAACCCTTTTTCAACTACGGCTACAATTTCAGGCTGTTCCAACCCATCACAGTTTCAACGAAACACCACTACCATACCTCTAGCCTTAACCACTCTGCTTACTCCTTTTCCTAAAAAATCCATCTACCTAACTAATAAAACTCACAAATATAGATGGATGACAAGTCCTCCAGAAAAATTTCCATACCCCTCAAATTTAAATGGACACCATCGGCCATGTAGACTTGAGGGGTAGAAACCGAAATGGAGGGATGCAAGACCACAAACCTGCAGTTCTCACTCACAACCCGGCCCACCACACAATTGATCCGGCGCTGGACCAACTCTATGGCAGCCGGTCTCTCCGCACCTCTCCACACTAAATGTGGAACGATGTCAGACCATCCCACGCTTAGGAAGGGTAACCTGTTTTGTAGGCTAACTAGGTCCCTAACCATGGTTTTCCGGAGGTCCAGACCCGACCTTCTGGTCAAGTCATTTCCACTGGCATGGAACACCACTCTCGACAGACATCCCGACCTCTGAAGCTGTTGCCAAAATAGGGACATGACTTGCTCCCAATGTAGGCCCCTCACACCGATCCACCTGATCAGCTCCGCTTCAGGGGACTGTAGGCACTCCAACCCTGACATTTCGCCGTGAAAGACATACGAGTGCCCCACAATCCATATCGGACACTCATCCAAACGCCAATCTGAAAAATATAAAATCAATATTAACACCACCTTCATACCACCAGAATTGAAAGAAATAACCTAAAAGCTACTTTACTACCAAGACGGGGGAAAAAAACAACTATCCCATTATAACCTTTCTAAAATTGTACTTTTAATAATTAAACTATTTTTAATTTGGACTCTAAGATGACATGTTTGAAAGGTAAGGGTGTGAATATGAAGAATCAGACTTGACGAGAAACTAAAAACACACCTGTCAAGCCGGTATGAACCCCATGACTTAAGGCACCTGACAGGATAAAAAATTTCTCAAGACCCCCAAATATAGCGAGTGGCTGAAACCACAAGTCTGATTTAGTTACCCCTGATCAAAACCTGATATATTTCCGAAATACATCAGACTTCCACCTACCCAGAGCTCTAATTTGCCGGCTCGAACGGCCTTCTGCAGCCGCAGTTGTTGTCGCACCTATCCGGAACGAATGGGTACCATATTTCCATACTGGCAAACCCATCATGCAAATACAACGTTCCATAACCCATCGAAATTGGAACTGAGTAACCGGCATACCATCCCCATGGTGCAACCATGGACCTGGCACATCATTCCTTGCTCTCAAATATTCCTATGCCAGTGACACTGGGCAAATCTCAATATCCTCAACACACCTCAAAGCCACCCAGCACCATTTACCTAATTGATCGGTTTTGGAACGCTGCACTTTGCACCATAAGCATCCCTCTTCCAGTGACACATGCTCAAGAAGCATAGGTGACAGTGCTCTTTTTGATGCTGCCATCAAATCGCTGACTCTAAAAGCCCCAAAAAAGGCCATAATGAAACAATCTAAATAAAAGTGCTTCATAATCTGACACATAGATCTCTTGCAATGCAACCGCCATGTGCCGCAACATTGAAATGGTTATTGGTCTGCGTGCATCCTGCACAGGGGCATCGCTCGCGCCCACCCTTTCATTATTCTTGCTAAAAAAGATTTAGTGAAATCATGCCGCCCGTCAAGTCTCAAGAAATAAGATAGAGCAGACAGTAAGTGTGCTACAGACCCTCTTGACTTCGCTAAAACATTCCCAAACATAATCCAACAACATGGCCTGATCGCTCTTACCTTGGTCTCGACGTATGTGGAAGTATCTCTCCCATTCTCCCATAGCTGTTCTGTACCCCCGAAGAGTGGAAGGCGCCAAAGACCTTAGCGATAGGCCCTCCAATCCGGTCATATCACCCGCCAGGCATAAGACGGGCAAGGTTCACCAGATACATTCGCATTTGGTGCTAACACCATGAACTTGTGCCACTCAAAACGTGATAGAGCATCTGCCACGCCATTTTGAATGCCTGGAACATGCCTGGCACAAAAATTAATATTCCATTGTAGACAACGCAAGACAATCTGACCCAACAATTGCAAAATAGGTAGACCAGCTGCCATTTTGTCTCTTAATCACCTGAACCCACCACCCAAATTATCGTACCAAAAAACTACTGAAACATTGGCCAATACCTCATGCCATAACTCCAAAGCAACCATGATTGGGAATAACTCCAACAACAGATTACCTGTTAGGCCTTCATCAAGCCATGCTTTTGGCCAGGGGATCGCACATCACCTGCCCTCCAGATACGCTCCAAAACCCAAAGAAACAGACGCATCAGTGAATAACTGCAACTCAACATCGAATCTGGGTTCAGTCTGCCAAATGCAAACACCATTAAAATCCACCAAAAACTCTTCCCAAATGTGCAAATCCCTACAAATTTCTTAAATAAACATATAAAATGACCTGGCCTCTTAACACCAGCTCTTGCTCTTTCTAACTTCCTGCTACCTTACCCATTGGGATAACCCTGCAAGCGAAATTAAGCAACCCTAATAATGATTGAGCCTGTTTCAACATCACCTTGCCATTAGCCAATGCCACCATTATATCCTCTCTCAACTTTTCTACTTTCTCCGTGGGCAAGCAACAGCAACCCTCAATCGTATCAATTTCAATACTTAAGAAGGTCAACACCGATATAGGGCCCACTATCTTTTCATCAGCTACCGGAACACCAAAATCGGTGAACAATGACAATGCATTCAATAAAATATTACCACAAAAATAGGACTCAGCAGGGCCCATGAACAAAAAATCATCTAAATAATGAACAATTCCAGACTCGCCTGAATATTCTGAAATGCACCAATGCGAACAAGATATAGAACAACCCATAGGAAGACATCTATCCACATAGAAACCATCTACCAGGCGAAAACCCAAATAGCGAAAAAATTCTGGATCAATGGGCAAAAGACGGAAAGCCGACTGTCGATTTTACTCATCAAAGCTCCGCTACCAAATGATCTAATCTTTGTCATCGCATCTTCAAAAGATTGATAAACTACCATGATCAAAACCTCCGGAATGGCATCATTAACTGAAGACCCCTTCGGACATGATAAATGCTGAATTAATCTAAACTTTCATGGGGTCTTCTTAGGAACAATGCCCACTAGGAACAAAATTAAGTCCGAGACTGGCAGAGATTTAAAAGGACCTACCATTCTTCCCAAAGCAGCCTCTTTATCCACTTTTTCTTTCAAAATTTCCGGAAACTGCTCAGCCAAGCGCAAATTTCGAACCACACCAGAACAAACTTGGCACTCAATAGGCAAAGGAAAACCTCTGGAGAAACCCAACCTTAACAAATAAGCGTCTTCCCTGTTTGGGTAATAGTCTAACCAATCGGACAATTTATCCAATGTGAAAACTGGTAAAAAAGGGAGAGATAAACTCTGCGCTTGAAACAATGTATCTAAAGGAAATGTGAAGTCTGACACAGAAGATTGACTCAGTACACTTGGAATATAATAAAAAGCAACTTTATGTAATGTCTATTGAAGCAGAAAATGTAACAATTTGTAAAAATAAATATATAAAAATAAAAAATTGATTAGACAGTTTACTCACATGTACTGTCTAGATATAAACATACAGCATACAATAGATTTGTTAAAATAACATTTTCAAATGGTGATAGTAAAAAATCAAAAATCACAGACACTGGCGTCCCAGTGTATTGATTGAGGTTAGGTTTATCCAATGTCACTGGAGTAGGAGCCCTACTTAGTACTAGCAACCGCGGTGACGCGGTTCTGCTGTCTATTAAAACCTCCCCTACCGCCTGAGGTCTCTAATGGGATGTGATCCCCCCCCCCACAGTGGATACAAACATGCCGAAAATGCCACCTGGACCCTAAGGTACATTGGCCATTATTAAAAGCATAGCACCTACCTTGACATTTCTTCCCTGACTTCCATCTACTACTGTTACCACCATGTTTTTCTCTAATTGCTTCAGAACCACTCTTCTGTGGTTGCGTAGCGTCTACAAAAATCTTGACATATTTTTTACCAAAATCCATGACAGCTCTACCATGCTGTTTCCTATGAAAATCCTCATCTTAAAACCTCCAAGCTGTCCCGCGCCCTGACCTCACTAATTCAGGCAACAAATACATATATTTGATTACGTTCAAATGCTCTTGTGGTCTAGTCTCTAAATAACAGGCTGCAAAGACCAGCATACCTTTTTGCCAATTTGAATATGATTTATACGCCTCCTCACTAGTGATGAGCGGGTTCGGTTTCTCGGAATCCGAACCCCCCCGAACTTCACCCATTTTACACGGTTCCGAGGCAGACTCAGATCCTCCCGCCTTGCTCGGTTAACCCGAGCGCGCCCGAACGTCATCATCCCGCTGTCGGATTCTCGCGAGATTCGTATTCTATATAAGGAGCCGCGCGTCGCCGCCATTTTCACTCGTGCATTGGAGATGATAGGGAGAGGACATGCAGCGTTCTCTCAGTTTCTGTGCTGAGTGTGCTGCAAATATCTGTGCTGAGTGTGCTGCAAATATCTGTGCTCAGTGTGCTTGCAAATATCTGTGGTCAGTGTACTGAAAATATCTACATTCTCTGCATGAAAAACGCTCCATATCTGTGCTGCATTGTAGTATAAGAGGACAGTGCAGAATTTTGCTGACCAGTGACCACCAGTATTATATAGCAGTATGGTACAGTAGTCCACTGCTCTACCTACCTCTGTGTCATCAAGTATACTATCCATCCATACCTGTGGTGCATTTTAGTTGTGCGCAGTATTATATAGTAGGAGGACAGTGCAGAATTTTGCTGACCACCAGTATATAATATATAGCAGGACGGTACAGTAGTCCATTGCTCTACCTCTGTGTCGTCAAGTATACTACAAAAGTTCAGTAAAATGACCCAAAAATCAAAATTAAAAGCATCTGATGAGAAGCGTAAACTTGCCAATATGCCATTTACGACCCGGAGTGGCAAGGAACGGCTGAGGCCCTGGCCTATGTTCATGGCTAGTGGTTCAGATTCACATGAGGATGGAAGCACTCATCCTCTCGCTAGAAAACTGCAGTACCACTCCTAGGTGGGCCAGGTGTTTGTGTCGGCCACTTGGGTCGCTTAGCTTAGCCATCCAGCGACCTTGGTGCACTTCTTTTTTTCTTTGCATCATGTGCTGTTTGGGGACTATTTTTTAAATTGGCCATCCTGTCTGACACTGCAGTGCCACTCCTAGATGGGCCAGGTGTTTGTGTCGACCACTTGGGTCGCTTAGCTTAGTCATCCAGCGACCTCGGTGCAAATTTTAGGACTAAAAATAATATTGTGAGGTGTTCAGAATAGACTGGAAAAGAGTGTAAATTATGGTTATTGAGGTTAATAATACTATGGGATCAAAATGACCCCCAAATTCTATGATTTAAGCTGTTTTTGAGGGCTTTTTTGTAAAAAAACACCCGAATCCAAAACACACCCGAACCCGACAAAAAAATTTCAGGGAGGTTTTGCCAAAACGCGTCCGAATCCAAAACACGGCCGCGGAACAGAATCCAGATCCAAAACACAAAACCCGAAAAATTTCCGGTGCACATCACTACTCCTCACCTATACCCGATTTCTTTCTGGCTGCAGCTAATGCCTTCTTTGCTTTGCTTGTTAACGAAAACATGTTAACATATCTGCCCTCTCGTATGCGATCCCTAATTCTGGGCCGTATCCCTCTTAAAACAGCCGTATTAGCACATTGCAGAGAATCCTCATGACCCTCCTCTGAGGACATGCTAGAACTGCTGTATTTGCGCTTCCTTTTGTGTTTTCTCTTACAACCACTGCAATCACTATCCTCTGAATCTGAGGACTCCGAGGAAGATGTGGATGAACCACTCGCCTTCCTGCACCTGCGCCTACGCTTACGCTTATCCGCAGCTTTCTGCTTGCATGTTTTCTCTGTAACCACTGATTTATTGCCCGAGCTGGCTTCAGCACACTCCTGCCGTGCCTCAAGGTCAAAAATCAGACTCACCATCATACCTTCCGCCATCGTCCTGAGCGGATTCAACCACAGCCGCCGATTTCCCTGAATCTTCCTGTACCTCAGGGACAATCAAAGATTCTGCTAGGGAAATGCAAGCGAAAACATCCACTAGACACTCATCAAGCATCTCATGACCCCCCTTTCCCTGCATGCTCTAGTGCGTGAACCAGCAGCTGCTGCTTGACTTACACTACCCTCATTAATCATGCTGGGCTTCTGCCCCCTCAAAACTATCCCCTCAGCATGACCTCAGATGAATTCCAGCCAGCTCCATTGTGCCCTCCTGCCTGGCGACAGTGCCCTAAGCACACTGCATTCTGCATATGACCGCCCAGGGACCGTGAGCCTTCTTTGTGTTACTTCAGAAACCACATTTCTGCCCCTCACACTCAATTTTAAAAGTTCAATTCTCTGCTGCACGGCAGCATTAGTGAGGACTGAGGTAGCTGCACGCTGACCAACTCCCTTTGTACTTCCATTGCCACCCTGTAAACTGGCCCTCTTCCTGTTACCGACTCCATTGGGTGCTCCCAATCCTTACACCACCAATTGTTTACGTGTTCCCCTAACTTCCCTTCCAGACTGCTCACCTCTAGAAAGTCCGGTTCTGCAATCCTGAGTTAACCCTTCTCAATGCTACCGCTCTCCGCATCACACCACTCCATGGTTACACCATGGTGCCAATGCTCCGAGACATTGTACCCTCCGTTTGCGCTTCCAAAGCAATAGCACTAGGGAGGCCAATCCCGGGATCGGGATCGGCGGGATCCCGGGATTTAGGCCCAAAAACGGCCGGGATTCAATCCCGGGATTGGAAGCTCCAATCGCGGGGATTGAGGGATCAGCGTTGAGCGTCCTCAGGACGCTCAGACGCTGCCCGGCTCCCTCCTCCTGTCTCCCCCTGCGCAGCGTGACCTGTGCCTGTGAGGTCACGCTGCGCTGTCAGCACACGCAGAGCCAGAAAGTACGGCGGACTTCACCCGCCGCCTCGTCCCGGCTCCCCCTGCATTCACCCGCCGCCTCCTCCCGGCTCCCCAGCACTCACCCGCCGGATCCTCCTCACCCGCTACCTCTCTGTGCAGGTTTGTAGGTTTTTTTTTAGGTCTGCAGGGCGGGTGGGGAGGGGTGGGGTGACGGCCGGACACAGTCTAAAGCCAATCCCGGGTATCCCGGGAATCCCGGGATTGACCATTTTTCAATCCCGATACCCGGGATTGAAAAAATGGCCCGGTATTGGCTTCCCTAAATAGCACTCACACCACTATGTCTGCCACCAGCGCGTGTCAAAGACGAGCTGGTCACCCGGCCTCTGTGTGATGCAGCTCCGCCCGCCACAGCTCTCTCTGGAGGTCGAGCCCAACCCCTGGTGGTGGTATTACCACCCACATTCACTACACCCTACCGCCCTCCTGACACAGACTCTGCGGTACCCCTTCCACCGCTTTCAATAAAACGGATAGGGGGACCCGCAGCACGACTAGGCCTAGGCATATTAAAGGAAAGAATAGGTTAGATAAAGGAAAGATTAGAGAAAAGGGGGGGGGGGGAATAGAGTATAGTAAAGAATGAAAGGAAATTGATAAGAAAATACAACAAATTTGCAATTATAAACAGTTCAGCACAACACAAACATACAGCACTTCACTGTTCAATTTTTCCTGAGGAAAAGAGGGAGAACTTAATCAATCCTCGCCTCATAAGGGCTAAGCCCCTCCCATCACCTGATTCCCCAGCGACCCCATAGTTACCATAGAAACACCTCCACCTGTCCTTGCTGCTTCATTCAGTATACTACTCAGAATTTTATGTCACTATAGACATATGAAATATTCTCTATATAGTAAATACTGATAGTGCATTCATGATAATGTACCAGATTAATAACAGCAATGCACTGTAGAAAATACTCAATAGACATGTGCAGTATATGGGAACATATGTATAATGTATATTCAAGTGTACCTGACCCCTAGAGGGGGAGGTGGGGCCCACCGGGGGGGGGGGTTGCCCCTGTGGGCCAGTCCAACCCTGTGTGTTTGTAGGGGTTGTGTTCACATCCCATTTGTAGTATCTTCTCTATTTACTTCTCCTGTTCTCTCCTTCCTTCCCTTCTTTCTCTAATTACCTCCTTCAATTATTCTCACGTCCTGATTTCTTCTCTTCTGCTTTCCTTACATACCTACTTCCCTTATCTCCTCCTTTCTGCCTTCTCTCCTTTCTTCCATCTGTCCTACTCTCCTTCGTTATTTCTCATATCTACTTCCTACTTTCCTTCTTTTTTCCCTTTCATATATTCATTCTCTCCACCCCTCCTTCCTTTCCTTCATTCTTCTCCTCCTGTTCATTCTATGTTCTATATATTACCTCTGTTATTCTAATCTCACTTACCGTATATACTCGAGTATAAGTCGACCCGAATATAAGCCGAGGCACCTAATTTTACCACAAAAACCTGGGAAAAGCAGCTCTAGCCGTACACAGCCCTCATAGTGCCAGATATGCCCTCATACTGCCAGATATGCCCCCACAGTGCCTGATGTGTCAGATATGCCCTCATGCTGCCAGATATGCCCCACAGTGCCAGATATGCCTCATGCTTCCAGATATGCCCCACAATGCCAGATATGCCCCACAGTGCCAGATATGCCCTCATGCTTCCAGATATGCCCCCACAGTGCCAGATATGCCCCACAGTGCCAGATATGCCCTCATGCTGCCAGATATGCCCCACAGTGCCAGATGTGCCAGATATGCCCTCATGCTGCCAGATATGCCCTCATGCTGCCAGATATGCCCCACAGTGCCAGATATGCCCCACAGTGCGAGTTACTTACCCTCCATCGCTCCCGCACTGTCTTCTGAAGGAGGGACACGGAGGGCACAGCGCGCGGCTCTCCTGTGTCCCTCCTGCGTCTCCGGCGGCAGCGGTGTGTGTGTTAAAGGAAGTGCCAGTTCGTGCACTTCCTTTAACACACACACGCCGCTGCCGCCGCTGGAGACGCAGGAAGGACACAGGAGAGCCGCGTGCTCTGCCCTCCGTGTCCCTCCTAAATACTGACTCGAGTATAAGCCAAAGGGGCTTTTTCAGCACAAAAAAAAGTGCTGAAAAGGTCGGCTTATACTCGAGTATATACGGTAATTATATCTTCCTTCCTTATATGAAATATTTTTGTATATTTGTTACATTTATTTTTTTATTAATGTCTTACGTATGAAAATAAATACAAATACCATGGATTCAAGAGAATTTATTCAAGTTGAACCAAGAAGACAAACATCAACATTAACAAGAAATACATCATCATTTCAAGAACAAGGAACAGAAGTTTATTTTTAATGTAATACTTTTTTTTAATAAAATGTATAAAACAAATTTACAGTTGTCTTGTTTTTGGGTTTTTTATTTCAATTTAGTTAAGTATTACAGTATTTAACATTATTGTGTGTAATGTTACATGGCTTTGTTACACAGTAATTGATAAGAAAATGTAGTATAAAGCCACTTTACAATACTCACAGCCATTACAAGGGTGGCATGGGCACATAAACAAATTTATATTACAAACAAAGGGACATACTGGTTGTGTATTGAAACATGTTGCTTCTTACATCATTTTTGATAAACCTTTTTTAGAGCCATGTAATAGTACACACAGAGCTGGCCCCAAGCATACGTGGGGTACGTGGCTGAGTAAGGCGCCACACTGAGGAGGGTGCCTGGTAGCAGGAGTCAGACATCACGGCTGCTCCTGTTTGGAAATGGTGCTTTCCCTGATGCCAGAGTTTGGACCCTCAGCAGTGGCGGCGGCGGTGCCTGGTGGGTGCAGGCAGTGGTGAGCCTCGGTAAGCAGCACTGCTGGGGCTGGGGTCATATGTGTATATGGCGCTTGGGGCATATGTGTATGTGGCGCTGGGGGCATATGTGTATGTGGCGCTGGGGGCATATGTGTATGTGGCGCTGGGGACATATGTGTATGTGGCACTGGGGGCATATGTGTATCTGGCGCTGGGGCATATGTGTATCTGGCCTTCTGGGCATATGTGTATCTGTTGCTGGGGACATATGTGTATCAGGCCCTGCTGGGGGCATATGTGTATCAGGCCCTGCTGGGGGCATATGTGTATCAGGCCCTGCTGGGGGCATATGTGTATCAGGCCCTGCTGGGAGCATATGTGTATCAGGCCCTGCTGGGAGCATATGTGTATCAGGCCCTGCTGGGGGCATATTTGTATCAGGCCCTGCTGGGGGCATATTTGTATCAGGCCCTGCTGGGGGCATATTTGTATCAGGCCCTATGTGTATCAGGCCCTGCTGGGGGCATATGTGTATCAGGCCCTGCTGGGGGCATATGTGTATCAGGCCCTGCTGATTAGGGTAAAATTGTCTGGCCTGCTCCTTTCTCATGAGATTACAAACCTTTAAGAAGTTTATCTCATCAAAGGGCGCCAAAAATTGTATTTGCTTACTAAAAAAAAAATAGGCGCGGTCCGGCCCTGAGTACACACCCATTACAAAGGGTGTGTGGGATCCCCAAAACAATGGTAATTTAATAACAACATATGTTGGAAAGGATGAGTAGGTAAAGATTGTACTATGCAATTTCCAATCATTAATGTTCAAAAGGAAATATTTGTTTAGAGATATCAATACCTCTCATAATTATTGTATGCCACATTTTTTATAGAAGAAAATGAATTGTCTTCAAATGGGATGCAGTTAGGATCCCAACAGTCACAATCCCGACAGATCCTGAAGGTAAGTTCTCGTCTTTGAGTTAGGGTTAGGCACTAGGGTAGTGTTTCCCAACCTTGGACTTCAATGCACACTGACAGTCCAGGGTTTGAGAATATCCATGCTTGAGCACAGAGGATTAAGGGGGTGATTCAGAGCCAATCATAGATGTGCTAAATTTAGCACAGCTATGATCAGTTTCTCTGACATGCGGGGGGACGACCAGCACAGGGCTAGTCTGCCCCTCATGTCTGGCCTGGCTCCCCTCACATGGGTGCGAAAGCATCGCATGGCGGCGATGCTTTCGCACTTGCCAAGTAGCTCCCTGCCTAACGCAGCCACCGTTCCCCGCCTGCGTTATCCGTATGCTGTTGGCACGCCTCCTCCTGCCCTGCGTTCGGCTCTGCCTGTCAATCAGGCAGAGGCAATCTCACCAGTGAGATGCTTTTAGCACTTCACTGGGACTTACTGGGTGCGCACGCGCATTGTGCCTGTTGCACGTAGGCACCCCACAAAAGCCTTCATAGTGCGATCGCTGCCGTTGCAGCGATCGCCTCTGAATCACCCCAAAATCAAAATAAGTGAGATACCATTTAAGTCACCTGTGCTCAAGTATAGCGATTGCTGAAACCTGGACTGTTAGTGTGCCTTGAGGACCAAGGTTGGGATCGGCCGGCATTTCTTACCCAACCCCTTCAGACTAATAGCAGCATTCCTGTCATGTTTAACCTATATACTTTAACAATAAGAAAGCAAGCTACACACTGAATATAGAGCTGACCTTCTACTAGTAAATCATATAATAAATATTAGAGGACTGCAACTGCAACATGTCTCATTACGTTCGTCCGGGAATAATGTCTTTAATTATAGGGTCCATAAGGTTCCTTTTGCACATAACCTAGAGAACTTATCCCCCCCTCCCCCACACTTCCTTTTTTTTTGCACCGCCTCTACTCAGTGGTGAGCTGGGCAGGGGGGCAGGATGCCATGTGCCCCCCGAGCCAGTGCAATTATGCAGCACAAGGTTCATTGCTGCATCTTGTCTTCATGGACCTGACAGCCATGAAGGATCTCTCCCTACCTTCTGGCTGTCAGTGTCATGCTGTGGCTGCTGCACAATGCTGTTCGGCTGCCCGGCAGGCATCTAGCATGAAGAGGCTCTGTGCCCCCGCAGCTGCTGCCCACAGTTAGCTGTTGCTTTTTCCATTTAAAGTTTCAGATCTTCGGATAAAAATTACACAATCCAAGGGAAAGAAAAGACAAAAACGTTTTTTTTCCAGGAGCACTCTTAAATTAATTTTTTCAAACAATAATATAATTGATAAGATAATTATGTATCATCACAAAAGATAAGTATATATAAAATGTAACCTTTAATTACATAATTCAATAAAAATAGAGAACACTCATAAAGAGTTTTTTCATAAAACTAAAAAATTAGAGTGGGACACTATCGCCCCTTGTACACACCTGAAAATCTAGGTAACACGTGTACAATATGTGGTAAATAAGCCCTTTAGACAGATGAAAATATGACATAAGCATAATATAGAAACTCACAATGATTGTGTACAGTGGCGTAAGTTCGCCCCAGTCGCCCGGAGGCATGATAAAATGTTGGTGCCCCCCCTATACATATAGGAATATATATATATATATATATATATATATATATATGTATGTATATATGAATGAAGAAGTGGCACTCACGGGACTTGATTGATAAAAATAAGACTCATGACACGGCGGTCTCAGATGAAAGATCTTTCAGCTGAGACCGCCGTGTCCTGAGTCTTATTTTTATCAATCAAGTCCCGTGAGTGCCACTTCATTGATTTAGCTACAAGGTCCCACTAGTGATGAGCACCGGAAATTTTTCGGGTTTTGTGTTTTGGTTTTGGGTTCGGTTCCGCGGCCGTGTTTTGGGTTCGAACGCGTTTTGGCAAAACCTCTCCGAATTTTTTTTGTCGGATTCGGGTGTGTTTTGGATTCGGGTGTTTTTTTCAAAAAACCCTAAAAAACAGCTTAAATCATAGAATTTGGGGGTCATTTTGATCCCAAAGTATTATTAACCTCAATAACCATAATTTCCACTCATTTTCAGTCTATTCTGAACACTTCACACCTCACAATATTATTTTTAGTCCTAAAATTTGCACCGAGGTCGCTGGATGGCTAAGCTAAGCGACCCAAGTGGCCGACACAAACACCTGGCCCATCTAGGAGTGGCACTGCAGTGTCACGCAGGATGGCCCTTCCAAAAAACACTCCCCAAACAGCACATGACGCAAAGAAAAAAAGAGGCGCAATGAGGTAGCTGTGTGAGTAAGCTAAGCGACCCTAGTGGCCGACACAAACACCTGGCCCATCTAGGAGTGGCACTGCAGTGTCACGCAGGATGGCCCTTCCAAAAAACACCCCCCAAACAGCACATGACGCAAAGAAAAATGAAAGAAAAAAGAGGTGCAAGATGGAATTGTCCTTGGGCCCTCCCACCCACCCTTATGTTGTATAAACAGGACATGCGCACTTTAACCAACCCATCATTTCAGTGACAGGGTCTGCCACACGACTGTGACTGAAATGACAAGTTGGTTTGGACCCCCACCAAAAAAGAAGCAATTAATCTCTCCTTGCACAAACTGGCTCTACAGAGGCAAGATGTCCACCTCATCATCATCCTCCGATATATCACCGTGTACATCCTCCTCCTCACAGATTATCAATTCGTCCCCACTGGAATCCACCATCTCAGCTCCCTGTGTACTACTTTGTGGAGGCAATTGCTGCTGGTCAGTGTCTCCACGGAGGAATTGATTATAATTCATTTTAATGAACATCATCTTCTCCACATTTTCTGGATGTAACCTCGTACGCCGATTGCTGACAAGGTGAGCGGCGGCACTAAACACTCTTTCGGAGTACACACTTGTGGGAAGGCAACTTAGGTAGAATAAAGCCAGTTTGTGCAAGGGCCTCCAAATTGCCTCTTTTTCCTGCCAGTATAAGTACGGACTGTCTGACGTGCCTACTTGGATGCGGTCACTCATATAATCCTCCACCATTCTTTCAATGGGGAGAGAATCATATGCAGTGACAGTAGACGACATGTCCGTAATCGTTGTCAGGTCCTTCAGTCCGGACCAGATGTCAGCATCAGCAGTCGCTCCAGACTGCCCTGCATCACCGCCAGCGGGTGGGCTCGGAATTCTGAGCCTTTTCCTCGCACCCCCAGTTGCGGGAGAATGTGAAGGAGGAGATGTTGACAGGTCGCGTTCCGCTTGACTTGACAATTTTGTCACCAGCAGTTCTTTGAACCCCAGCAGACTTGTGTCTGCCGGAAAGAGAGATCCAAGGTAGGTTTTAAATCTAGGATCGAGCACGGTGGCCAAAATGTAGTGCTCTGATTTCAACAGATTGACCACCCGTGAATCCTTGTTAAGCGAATTAAGGGCTCCATCCACAAGTCCCACATGCCTAGCGGAATCGCTCTGTGTTAGCTCCTCCTTCAATGTCTCCAGCTTCTTCTGCAAAAGCCTGATGAGGGGAATGACCTGACTCAGGCTGGCAGTGTCTGAACTGACTTCACGTGTGGCAAGTTCAAAAGGTTGCAGAACCTTGCACAACGTTGAAATCATTCTCCACTGCGCTTGAGACAGGTGCATTCCACCTCCTATATCGTGCTCAGTTGTATAGGCTTGAATGGCCTTTTGCTGCTCCTCCAACCTCTGAAGCATATAGAGGGTTGAATTCCACCTCGTTACCACTTCTTGCTTCAGATGATGGCAGGGCAGGTTCAGGCGTTTTTGGTGGTGCTCCAGTCTTCTGTACGTGGTGCCTGTACGCCGAAAGTGTCCCGCAATTCTTCTGGCCACCGACAGCATCTCTTGCACGCCCCTCTCGTTTTTTAAATAATTCTGCACCACCAAATTCAAGGTATGTGCAAAACATGGGACGTGCTGGAATTTGCCCATATTTAATGCACACACAATATTGCTGGCGTTGTCCGATGCCACAAATCCACAGGAGAGTCCAATTGGGGTAAGCCATTCTGCGATGATCTTCCTCAGTTGCCGTAAGAGGTTTTTAGCTGTGAGCGTATTCTGGAAAGCGGTGATACAAAGCGTAGCCTGCCTAGGAAAGAGTTGGCGTTTGCAAGATGCTGCTACTGGTGCCGCCGCTGCTGTTCTTGCGGCGGGAGTCCATACATCTACCCAGTGGGCTGTCACAGTCATATAGTCCTGAGCCTTCCCTGCTCCACTTGTCCACATGTCCGTGGTTAAGTGGACATTGGGTACAACTGCATTTTTTAGGACACTGGTGGGTCTTTTTCTGAGGTCTGTGTACATTTTCGGTATCGCTGCCTAGAGAAATGGAACCTAGATGGTATTTGGTACCGGGGACACAGTACCTCCAACAAGTCTCTAGTTGCCTCTGCAGTAATGATGGATACCGGAACCACGTTTCTCACCGCCCAGGATGCCAAGGCCTCAGTTATCCGCTTTGCAGCAGGATGACTGCTGTGATATTTCATCTTCCTCGCAAAGGACTGTTGGACAGTCAATTGCTTGGTGGAAGTAGTAAAAGTGGTCTTACGAGTACGACTTCCCCTCTGGGATGACCATCGACTCCCAGCAGCAACAACAGCAGCGCCAGCAGCAGTAGGCGTTACACGCAAGGATGCATCGGAGGAATCCCAGGCAGGAGAGGACTCGTCATAATTGCCAGTGACATGGCCTGCAGGACTATTGGCATTCCTGGGGAAGGAGGAAATTGACACTGAGGGAGTTGGTGGGGTGGTTTGCGTGAGCTTGGTTACAAGAGGAAGGGATTTACTGGTCAGTGGACTGCTTCCGCTGTCGCCCAAAGTTTTTGAACTTGTCACTGACTTATGATGAATGCGCTGCAGGTGACGTATAAGGGAGGATGTTCCGAGGTGGTTAACGTCCTTATCCCTACTTATTACAGCTTGACAAAGGCAACACACGGCTTGACAAATGTTGTCCGCATTTCTGTTGAAATACTTCCACACCGAAGAGCTGATTTTTTTGGTATTTTCACCAGGCATGTCAATGGCCCTATTCCTCCCACGGACAACAGGTGTCTCCCCGGGTGCCTGACTTAAACAAACCACCTCACCATCAGAATCCTCCTGGTCAATTTCCTCCCCAGCGCCAGCAACACCCATATCCTCCTCATCCTGGTGTACTTCAACACTGACATCTTCAATCTGACTATCAGGAACTGGACTGCGGGTGCTCCTTCCAGCACTTGCAGGGGGCGTGCAAATGGTGGAAGGCGCATGCTCTTCACGTCCAGTGTTGGGAAGGTCAGGCATCGCAAACGACACAATTGGACTCTCCTTGTGGATTTGTGATTTCGAAGAACGCACAGTTCTTTGCTGTGCTTTTGCCAGCTTGAGTCTTTTCATTTTTCTAGCGAGAGGCTGAGTGCTTCCATCCTCATGTGAAGCTGAACCACTAGCCATGAACATAGGCCAGGGCCTCAGCCGTTCCTTGCCACTCCGTGTGGTAAATGTCATATTGGCAAGTTTACGCTTCTCCTCCGACAATTTTATTTTAGATTTTTGAGTCCTTTTTTTACTGATATTTGGTGTTTTGGATTTTACATGCTCTGTACTATGACATTGGGCATCGGCCTTGGCAGACGACGTTGCTGGCATTTCATCGTCTCGGCCATGACTAGTGGCAGCAGCTTCAGCACGAGGTGGAAGTCGATCTTGATCTTTCCCTATTTTTGGAACCTCAACATTTTTGTTCTCCATATTTTAATAGGCACAACTAAAAGGCACCTCAGGTAAACAATGGAGATGGATGGATACTAGTATACTTATGGATTGACGAGCGACTGCCGACACAGAGGTAGCTACAGCCGTGGACTACCGTACTGCGTCTGCTGCTAATATAGACTGGATGATAATGATATAAAAAATATATATATATATATCACTACTGCAGCAGGACAGGTATATATTATATAATGACGGACCTGCTGGACACTGTCAGCTCAGCACTGCAGACTCCTAAAGTAAGCTACTAGTAGTATCAAGAAGATAGAAGAAGAAAAAAACACCACGGGTAGGTGGTATACAATTATGGATGGACTAGTGACTGCCGACACAGAGGTAGCTACAGCCGTGGACTACCGTACTGCGTCTGCTGCTAATATAGACTGGATGATAATGATATAAAAAATATATATATATATCACTACTGCAGCCGGACAGGTATATATTATATAATGACGGACCTGCTGGACACTGTCAGCTCAGCACTGCAGACTCCTAAAGTAAGCTACTAGTATCAAGAAGATAGAAAAAAAAAACACCACGGGTAGGTGGTATACAATTATGGATGGACGAGCGACTGCCGACACAGAGGTAGCTACAGCCGTGGACTACCGTACTGCGTCTGCTGCTAATATAGACTGGATGATAATGATATAAAAAATATATATATATATATCACTACTGCAGCCGGACAGGTATATATTATATAATGACGGACCTGCTGGACACTGTCAGCTCAGCACTGCAGACTCCTAAAGTAAGCTACTAGTATCAAGAAGATAGAAAAAAAAAAAAAACACCACGGGTAGGTGGTATACAATTATGGATGGACGAGCGACTGCCGACACAGAGGTAGCTACAGCCGTGGACTACCGTACTGCGTCTGCTGCTAATATAGACTGGATGATAATGATATAAAAAATATATATATATATATCACTACTGCAGCAGGACAGGTATATATTATATAATGACGGACCTGCTGGACACTGTCAGCTCAGCACTGCAGACTTCTAAAGTAAGCTACTAGTAGTATCAAGAAGATCGAAAAAAAAAAAACACCACGGGTAGGTGGTATACAATTATGGATGGACGAGCGACTGCCGACACAGAGGTAGCTACAGCCGTGGACTACCATACTGCGTCTGCTGCTAATATAGACTGGATGATAATGATATAAAAAATATATATATATATCACTACTGCAGCCGGACAGGTATATATTATATAATGACGGACCTGCTGGACACTGTCAGCTCAGCACTGCAGACTCCTAAAGTAAGCTACTAGTATCAAGAAGATAGAAAAAAAAAAAACACCACAGGTAGGTGGTATACAATTATGGATGGACGAGCGACTGCCGACACAGAGGTAGCTACAGCCGTGGACTACCGTACTGCGTCTGCTGCTAATATAGACTGGATGATAATGATATAAAAAATATATATATATATCACTACTGCAGCAGGACAGGTATATATTATATAATGACGGACCTGCTGGACACTGTCAGCTCAGCACTGCAGACTCCTAAAGTAAGCTACTAGTAGTATCAAGAAGATAGAAAAAAAAAAAACACCACAGGTAGGTGGTGTACAATTATGGATGGACTAGCGACTGCCGACACAGAGGTAGCTACAGCCGTGGACTACCGTACTGCGTCTGCTGCTAATATAGACTGGATGATAATGATATAAAAAAAATATATATATATCACTACTGCAGCCGGACAGGTATATATTATGTAATGACGGACCTGCTGGACACTGTCAGCTCAGCACTGCAGACTCCTAAAGTAAGCTACTATTATCAAGAAGATAGAAAAAAAAAAAACACCACGGGTAGGTGGTATACAATTATGGATGGACGAGCGACTGCCGACACAGAGGTAGCTACAGCCGTGGACTACCGTACTGCGTCTGCTGCTAATATAGACTGGATGATAATGATATAAAAAATATATATATATATCACTACTGCAGCAGGACAGGTATATATTATATAATGACGGACCTGCTGGACACTGTCAGCAGAATGCGTTTATAGAATAAAAACACCACACGACGAGTGTTTAACTTTTTCAGGCAGACAATCACAATATACTGGTGGTCAGTGGTCACTGGTCAGTCACACTGGCACTGGCAGTGGCACTCTGGCAGCAAAAGTGTGCACTGTTAAAATATGTACTCCTGCTATAACTGCTCCCCAGTCTCCCCCATAATTAAGCTGTGTGAGCAGTGAGCACTCAGCACAGTCAGATATACAGTATTACATAGATGATGCAGCACACTGAGGGCACACTGAGGCTGAGCACAGATATGGTATGTGACTGTGTCACACTGTGTATCGTTTTTTTTCAGGCAGAGAACGGATTAATTAAACTGGTGGTCACTGGTCACACTATCAGCAAGTAGTAGTGGTCACTGGTCAGTCACACTGGCAGTGGCACTCTGGCAGCAAAAGTGTGCACTGTTAAAATATGTACTCCTGCTATAACTGCTCCCCAGTCTCCCCCACAATTAAGCTGTGTGAGCAGTGAGCACTCAGCACAGTCAGATATACAGTATTACATAGATGATGCAGCACACTGAGGGCACACTGAGGCTGAGCACAGATATGGTATGTGACTGTGTCACACTGTGTATCGTTTTTTTTCAGGCAGAGAACGGATTAATTAAACTGGTGGTCACTGGTCACACTATCAGCAAGTAGTACTCCGTCCTAATATGCTCCCCAAAATTAGTAAATCAAGTGTCTCTAGACTCTCTACTCTCTACTCTACTCTAAACGGAGAGGACGCCAGCCACGTCCTCTCCCTATCAATCTCAATGCACGTGTGAAAATGGCGGCGACGCGCGGCTCCTTATATAGAATCCGAGTCTCGCGATAGAATACGAGCCTCGCGAGAATCCGACAGCGGGATGATGACGTTCGGGCGCGCTCGGGTTAGCCGAGCAAGGCGGGAAGATCCGAGTCTGCCTCGGACCCGTGTAAAAAGGCTGAAGTTCGGGGGGGTTCGGTTTCCGAGAAACCGAACCCGCTCATCTCTAGGTCCCACAGACCTGTTAGGAGGCACCTGGGCATTAACTGGAGGAGGAGAGAGTGCCGGCACTTATATATATATATATATATATATATATATACACGCCATATGTAGATATCTGGTACTTGGGGGGAACAGTAGCAGCGTACTCACAATAGTACTTTCACAATAGTAGTATAGCTACACATACCTCTTTCAATTAAACAGACACACACATGCCTCTTTCAATTACACACACACATCTTTCACTTACACACACATGCCTTTCACTTACACACACACAACCGCATCTTTCACTTACACACACATGCATGTCTTTTACTTACACACACTCACATGCCTCTTACGTAAACCCACACTCACATGCCTCTTTCACTTACACACATATGCATCTTTCAATTACACACACACAATTACACACACACACACATACCATTTTCAATTACACACACCCATGCCTCTTTCAATTACACACACACAATTACACACACACACACACACACCACGCCTCATTCAATTACACACACACACACACTCACATGCCTTTCACTTACACACTCACATGCCTTTCACTTACATACACACACGCCTATTTCAATTACACACAAACAGTTACACACCCACAATTACACACACATGCCTCTTTCAATTAAACAGACACACACATGCCTCTTTCAACTACACACACAATTACACACACACACCACACCTTATTTAATTACTTACACACACAATTGCGCACACACACACACATGCCTCATTTAATTACACACACACACACACACACTTTCACACAATTACACACACACCACACCTCATTTAATTACACACACACACACACACACACACACACACACACACACGTCTTTTTCACTTAAACACACAACTTTCGTTAAAACACACAGACACACACCTCCCTTCAAAACATCAACACACATAAACACAGTCAGTGTTGCCAATATTTATTAAAGATACCCCAGTAATCAACCCCATACACACACATACACCACTCACACCACACATACACCACACATACACAGTGCAGCAGCATGAGGCAGGTGTTGCCAGTGCCTACCTTCGGCTAGCAGCAGGATGGAGGAAGAGGGAGCTTCAGACGGCCAGCTCTTCTGGAAGTGCCTGTGATCAGCTGTGCGCTGGAGCTCCCCCTAGCTGCAGCCAGCTGCAAGCTCGTCTCTGTGGATACGAGGAGGCAGCTGCTGCAGCCGTGTCACGACACTGACATCCACATTCGGCGCAGCGGCGATGGATTGTCGGGCAGTGGGAGGCAATGGAGGACAGGTGCCCCCTTGAGGTCAGGAGCCCGGCGGCAGCCGACTCCACTGCCTCCCACAGTTCCGCCACTGATTGTGTATCCCTCAATTCATATATGGGGGAGTCTCTACTACACCAGGTAGCTGACTACTCCTGCTTTATGTTGTTAATCTGACTATTATACTGGTGAAGATATTATTCTTGTGTACGAAGATACTTGGAAGGAGGAATGTGATACAAGAAAGAAGAACAGTTGTGAATCTGCTATCAACCTTAGACCTTGTGTTCAACAAATGTTGATGAACCCTACAACACCTGATATTCCCAAAGGGTCCGCTCCATGTTACTGGCCAGGCCCATCAATTTATTGCTTCCAAGATCGGACGAGATTGGGCAAATTCAAAGAGGTATGGTTGTAGGATGTAGGTTTAACACAGAGAATCATTGATGAGAGTTCACGAATGAGAACAGTTATGGAACAATAGCATAAAATTGTGAGGTAGTAGATTAGGAGAGTAATTAATAACCTCCCTTATGACTGGCATAAGTGGGGGAAGGTAGAAATGAGCAAAGGTAGTGTCAAAGTCGAAAAATATTGCAGTACACACATCAAGTACAAACTACACACAGATGGCCTCCGTGTGCATACTTATTCTGCCGTGCGTGCACATATCCGCAATTTGCGTATGGTCGCTCCCGCGCATTAGCGCGTGGTATGGGTATTTACGGTAGAGTTTGTGAACGCATGGAAAGCTATCAAAACACATTACATATTTAAATCCAAATAGTGCACAATGTACACATAGTCTCCCTGCACCACATCAGTAAGTTACAGCAGTTTAAATGGTAACAGAACAAAGGGATTCACCTTTACAGGATAGGAGGGGACAGAACAAGGTTATAAGGTGGTGTTTGGTATCCAGCTGTAGGGTATTTTAAGGGTAACATTCCGGTGTTGGTCTGCAGCAGATCGCATGTTCCTGCGGATAGTTATGTGCAGGAGCAGAATATAGATATAAACTGTATTTACTGTACATTATGTATGCGGCGGGAATCCAGAGGAGACCACCCACAAGAGCAGTTGGAACAGACATCGCCCACCTATTCAAACCGACCTATGACCTCTCCTGTACTGTAAATGACCATCCCTGTGTCCAATGAACAAAGAGATTACAGTATCCATTGTGTTAGATTTTGGAAGAATTGTATAAAGAGAGCCTGCTGCAGGCCTGGTCACACACAAGACTCACAAAGTTATCTATCTAGATGACGGAGGACCAGACTGGGTAGCGCGGCGAAATCCAAACAAGTATGTAACATTGACTGTAGCCATTATTCTGTTGTATTGTCTTATGACACACATTAGTGCCTCTTATACACAAAGCCCACAGTAGTAGCACCCCTAATACACATAATGCCCACAGTAGTAGCACCCTAATACACATAATGCCCACAGTAGTAGCACCCCTAATACACATAATGCCTACAGCAGTAGTGCCCCTTATACAATGCCCACAGTAGTAGTGCCCCTTATGCAATGTCCACTGTACTGATAGTGCCCATAGTGGTAGTGCCTCTTATGTAGAGCCCATAGTAGTGGGGGCCCTTATGCAATGCCCCCAGTAGTAGTGGTCATTATGTCCCCAGGAGTGATGCCCCTTCTGAAGTGCCCCCTATACAATGCCCTCAGTTGTGCCCCCAGTAGTAATGCCCTCAATGGTAATGCCCCTGTGTAGTATTGCCCCCAGTAGTAATGTCACCTGTAGTAATGCCCCCAGTCGTTTATCCCCCTGTTGTTTAGCCTCAGTGGTAATGCCCCTGTAGTTAAGCCCCTAGTAGTTTAGCCGCCTGTAGTTTAGCCACCCAGTGGTAATGCCCCTGCAGTTATAGCCACTGCAATTATGATCCCAGGAGTTTAGCCCCCCCAGTGGTAGTGCCCCCAGTAGTTTGACCCATGTAGTTATGCCCCCAGTAGTTTAACCTCCCTGTAGTTTAGCCCCCATGTAGTTTGCCTCATGTAGTTTGCCCCCAGTAGTTTGCCCCAGTAGTTAGTCCCCATGTAGTTTTAGACCCCCTGTAGTTTATCCTCCCTGTAGTTTATCCCCCAGTGGTAATGCCCCCTGTAGTTTAACCCCTGTAGTTATAGCCCCTGCAGTTATGCCTCCAGTAATTTAGCTCCCCTGTAGTTTAGCCTCCCAGTAGTAATGCCCCCCAGTAGTTTAGCCCCTGTAGTTATGCCCCCAGTAGTTTAGCACCCCTGTAGTTTAGCCCCCATGTATTTTGCCCCCATGTAGTTTTCCCCCCAGTAGTTTGCTCCCTTGTAGTTTGCCCCCATTAGAAGCACCGCTTACACTCACACATATGAAAAAATAAATAAATACAATACTCACCAAGCCTCGGTCCCGCATCCGGCTGAAGTAATCCTTCCGGCGTCCGCTCTTCGGAACTATGGGAGAGACGTCATGACCTCTCTCCCATATTGCACACTGACAGAGCCGAAAGTTGGAGCTCAGTAGTGAGCTCTTGCCGCCAGCTTCTGCTGTGGAGAGGAAGCCGGGCACCCGCTGGCAACACATTCTCAGCGGGCGCCTGGCATCTCCCTGCGGTGCCGGGCACACATTGGGTTAGGTGAGCCAGAACTGTGTTCCATCTCCAAATTGACCCCGTTCTGGCTCACTTAAACCCCTGTATATATGTATATACCACTCCGATACAAACAGCACTCCAAGGACACTATTTACTTGCAAAATAACAAAATAATGGTGAATACATCGTTATTTTGCAAGTAAATTGTGTCCCTTAAGTGCCGTTTGTATCTTGGAGTGGTATATATATATATATATATATACACATATACATATACATACATACATACATATATATATATATAATAAGATTTTACTTACCGATAAATCTATTTCTCGTAGTCCGTAGTGGATGCTGGGGACTCCGTCAGGACCATGGGGAATAGCGGCTCCGCAGGAGACAGGGCACAAAAGCAAGCTTTTAGGATCACATGGTGTGTACTGGCTCCTCCCCCTATGACCCTCCTCCAAGCCTCAGTTAGGTACTGTGCCCGGACGAGCGTACACAATAAGGAAGGATCTTGAATCCCGGGTAAGACCCAAACCAGCCACACCAATCACACCGTACAACTTGTGATCTGAACCCAGTTAACAGTATGATAACAATGAAGTAGCCTCTAAAAAAGATGGCTCACAACAATAATAACCCGATTTTTGTAACAATAACTATGTACAAGTAATGCAGACAATCCGCACTTGGGATGGGCGCCCAGCATCCACTACGGACTACGAGAAATAGATTTATCGGTAAGTAAAATCTTATTTTCTCTAACGTCCTAGTGGATGCTGGGGACTCCGTCAGGGCCATGGGGATTATACCAAAGCTCCCAAACGGGCGGGAGAGTGCGGGTGACTCTGCAGCACCGAATGAGAGAACTCCAGGTCCTCCTCAGCCAGGGTATCAAATTTGTAGAATTTTACAAACGTGTTCCCCCCTGACCACGTAGCTGCTCGGCAAAATTTTAAAGCCGAGACCCCCTCGGGCATCCGCCCAAGATGAGCCCACCTTCCTTGTGGAATGGGCATTGACAGATTTTGGCTGTGGCAGGCCTGCCACAGACTGTGCAAGCTGAATTGTACTACAAATCCAACGAGCAATAGTCTGCTTAGAAGCAGGAGCACCCATCTTTTGGGGTGCATACAATATAAACAGCAAGTCAGACTTTCTGACTCCAGCCGTCCTGGAAATATATATATATATATATATATATATATATATTTTTAGGGCCCCGACAACGTCTAGCAACTTGGAGTCCTCCAAGTCCCTAGTAGCCGCAGGCACCACAATATGTTGTTTCAGGCGAAACGCTGACACCACCTTAGGAAGAAACTGGGGACGAGTCCGCAGTTCTGCCCTGTCCGAATGGAAAAACAAATATGAGCTTTTTTTTTTTTTTTTAAGACAAAGCCCCCAATTCTGACAATCGCCTGGCCGAGGCCAGGGCCACAACATGGTCCCTTTCCATGTGAGATATTTCAAATCCACAGATTTGATCGGTTCAAACCAATATGATTTGAGGAATCCCAACACTACGTTGAGATCCCACGGTGCCACTGGAGGCACACAAGGGGCTGTATATGCAATACTCCCTTGACAAACGTCTGGACTTCAGGAATTGAAGCCAATTTTTTCTGGAAGAAAATCTACAGGGCCGAAACTTGAACCTTAATGGACCCCAATTTGAGGCTCATAGACACTCCTGTTTTCAGGAAGTGCAGAAATCGACCTAGTTGAAATTTTTTTTTTTTTTCTTGGGGCCTTCCTGGCCTCACCCACGCAACATATTTTCACCACATGTGGTGATAACGTTGTGCGGTCACCTCCTTCCTGGCTTTGACCAGGGTAGGTATGACCTCTTCCGGAATGCCTTTTCCCTTAGGATCCGGCGTTCAACCGCCATGCCGTCAAACGCAGTCGCGGTAAGTCTTGGAACAGACAAGGTCCCTGCTGGAGCAGGTCCTTTCTTAGAGGCAGATGCCACGGTTCCTCTTGGAACAGACATGGTTCTTGCTGAAAGCAAATCCCATCTTAGCTCCCGAGGCCATTAGTCCTCCGTGAGCATCTCTTGAAGTTCCGGGTACCAAGTCCCTCTTGGCCAATCCGGAGCCACGAGTATAGTTCTTACTCCTCTACGTCTTATAATTCTCAATACCTTGGTTATGAGAAGCAGAAGAGGGAACATATACACCGACTGTTACACCCACGGTGTTACCAGGACGTCCACAGCTATCGCCTGAAGGTCTCGTGACCTGGCGCAATACCTGTCCCGTTTTTTGTTCGGGCAGGACGCCATCATTTCCACCTTTGGTCTTTCCCAACGGTTCACAATCATGCGGAAAACTTCCCGATGAAGTTCCCACTCTCCCGGGTGGAGGTCGTGCCTGCTGAGGAAGTCTGCTTCCCAGTCGTCCACTCCCGGAATGAACACTGCTGACAGTGCTATCACATGATTTTCCGTCTAGCGAAAAATCCTTGCAGTTTTGACCACTGCCCTCCTGCTTCTTGTGCCGCCCTATCTGTTTACGTGGGCGACTGCCGTGATGTTATCCCACTGGATCAATACCGGCTGACCTTGAAGCAGAGGCCTTGCTAAGCTTATAGCATTACAAATTTGCTCTTAGCTCCAGTATATTTATGTGGAGAGAATTCTCCAGACTTGATCACACTCCCTGGAAATTTTTTCCCTGTGTGACTGCTCCCCAGCCTCTCAGGCTGGCCTCCGTGGATACCAGCATCCAATCCTGAATGCCGAATCTGCGGCCCTCTAGAAGATGAGCACTCTGTAATCACCACAGGAGAGACACCCTTGTCCTTGGATATAGGGTTATCCGCTGATGCATCTGAAGATGCGATCCGGACCATTTGTCCAGCAGATCCCACTGAAGAGTTCTTGCGTGAAATCTGCCGAATGGAAGCGCTTCGTAATAAGCCACCATTTTTTACCAGGACTCTTGTGCAATGATGTACTGACACTTTTCCTGGTTTTAGGAGGATCCCGATTAGCTCGGATAACTCCCTGGCTTTCTCCTCTGGGAGAAACACCCTTTTCCTGGACTGTGTCCAGAATCATCCCTAGGACCAGCAGACGTGTCGTCGGAACAACTGCGGTTTTGGAATATTTAGAATCCACCCGTGCTGTCGTAGAACTACTTGAGATAGTGCTACTCCGACCTCCAACTGTTCTCTGGACCTTGTTCTTATCAGGAGGTCGTCCATTTTCTTTGAAGACGAATCCTCATTTCGGTCATTACCTTGGTAAAGACCCGGGGTGCCTTGGACACTCCAACGGCATCGTCTGAAACTGATAGTGACAGTTCTGTACCACGAACCTGAGGTACCCTTGGTGAGAAAAGCAAATTTTGGGACATGGAGGTAAGCATCCCTGATGTCCCGGGACACCATATAGTCCCCTTGTTCCCAGTTCGCTATCACTGCTCTGAGTGACTCCATCTGGATTTGAACCCTTGTAAGTGTTCAAATTTTTCAGATTTAGAATCGGTCTCACCTAGCCTTCTGGCTTCAGTACCACCCTATAGTGTGGAACAATACCCCTTTCCTTGTTGTAGGAGGGGTAATTTTATTATCACCTGCTGGGAATACAGCTTGTGAATTGTTTTCAATACTGCCTCCCTGTCGGAGGGGGACATTGGTACAGCAGACTACAGGAACCTGCGAGGGGGGAAACGCCTCGACATTCCAATCTGTGCCCCTTTGATACTACTTGTAGGATCCAGGGGTCCTGTACGGTCCCAGCGTCATGCTGAGAACTTAGTAGAAGCGGTGGAGGGCTTCTGTTACTGGGAATGGGCTGCCTGCTGCAGTCTTCTTCCCTTTCCTCTATCCCTGGGCAGATATCTTATAGGGACGAAAAGACTGAGGCTGAAAAGACGGTGTCTTTTTCTGCAGAGATGTGACTTAGGGTAAAAAACGGTGGATCTTCCAGCAGTTGCCGTGGCCACCAGGTCCCATGGACCGACCCCAAATAACTCCTCCCCTTTTATACAGCAATACATCTTTGTGCCGTTTGGAATCTGCATCCCCTGACCACTGTCGTGTCCATAAACATCTTCTTGCAGATATGGACATCGCATTTACTCTTGATGCCAGAGTGCAAATATCCCTCTGCGCATCTCGTATATATAGAAATGCATCCTTTAAATGCTCTATAGTCAATAAAATACTGTCCCTGTCAAGGGTATCAATATTTTTAGTCAGGGAATCCGACCAAGCCACCTCAGCTCTGCACATCCAGGCTGAGGCGATCGCTGGTCACAGTATAACACCAGCATGTGTGTGTATACTTTTTAGGATATTTTTCTGATAAGCATGTGAGCGCCTTATCCACCCTGAGGGGTGTTTCCCAATGCGCCTTAACTTCTGGCGGGAAAGGGTATACCGCCAATAATTTTCTATCGGGGGAAACCCACGCATCATCACACACTTCATTTAATTTATCTGATTCAGGAAAAACTACAGGTAGTTTTTTCACCTCACACATAATACCCTTCTTTGTGGTACTTGGAGTATCAGAAATATGTAACACCTCCTTCATTGCCCTTAACGTGTGGCCCTAAAGGAAAATACGTTTGTTTCTTCACCGTCGACACTGAAATCAGTGCCCGTGTCTGGGTCTATGTCGACCGACTGAGGTAAATGGGCGTTTTTACAAGCCCCTGACGGTGTCTGAGACGCCTGGACCGGTACTAATTTGTTCGCCGGCCGTCTCATGTTGTCAACCCACTTGCAGCGTGTTGACATTATCACGTAATTCCATAAGTAAGCCATCCATTCCGGTGTCGACTCCCTAGAGAGTGACATCACCATTACAGGCAATTTGCTCCGCCTCCTCACCAACATTTTCCTCATACATGTCGACACACACGTACCGACATACAGCACACACATAGGGAATGCTCTGATAGAGGACAGGACCCACTAGCCCTTTGGGGAGACAGAGGGAGAGTTTGCCAGGACACACCAAAATGCTATAATTATACAGGGACAACCCTTATATAAGTGTTCCTCCCATATAGCATTTAATATATATGTATATCGCCAAATCAGTGCCCCCCCTCTCTGTTTTAACCCTGTTTCTGTAGTGCAGTGCAGGGGAGAGCCTGGGAGCCTTCCCCTCAGCCTTTCTGTGAGGGAAAATGGCGCTGTGTGCTGAGGAGAATAGGCCCCGCCCCCTTTTCGGCGGGCTTCTTCTCCGGAGATTGTGAAGTCTGGCAGGGGTTAAATACATCCATATAGCCTCAAGGGCTATATGTGATGTATTTTTCGCCATACAGGTATTCTACATTGCTGCCAGGGCGCCCCCCCCCCCCCCCCCCGCGCCCTGCACCCTCCGTGATCGCTGTGGGAAGTGTGCTGACAGACAATGGCGCACAGCTGCAGTGCTGTGCGCTACCTGAGGAAGACTGAAAAGTCTTCTGCCGCCTGGTTCCGGACCTCTTCAATCTTCAGCATCTGCAAGGGGGTCGGCGGCGCGGCTCCGGGACGAACCCCAGGGCGAGACCTGTGTTCCGACTCCCTCTGAAGCTAATGGTGTCCAGTAGCCTAAGAATCCAATCCATCCTGCACGCAGGTGAGTTGAAATTCTCTCCCCTAAGTCCCTCGATGCAGTGAGCCTGTTGCCAGCAGGACTCACTGAAAATAAAGAACCTAAAAACTTTTTCTAAGCAACTCTTTAAGAGAGCCACCTAGATTGCACCCTTCTCGGACGGGCACAAAAACCTAACTGAGGCTTGGAGGAGGGTCATAGGGGGAGGAGCCAGTACACACCATGTGATCCTAAAAGCTTGCTTTTGTGCCCTGTCTCCTGCGGAGCCGCTATTCCCCATGGTCCTGACGGAGTCCCCAGCATCCACTAGGACGTTAGAGAAATATATATATATGTATATATATACACACGTACACACGTGAGTGTGTTTTTGCATTTAGAAGATAACTTTTTGGATGGGAGGGTTGCCTGTTTCATTTGTAATGGTCCTCACAATGTTTGCTGCAGTACTGGGGCCCGGTTGTCAGCCTTAAGCTGGGTACACATTAGACTCTTCTGGGGTCTATTTGCTAAGCCTTGGATGGAAATAAAGTGAACAGGGATGAAGTACCAGCCAATTAGCATCTAACTGCCATGTCACCGGCTGTGTTTGATAAATGACAGATAGGGGATGATTGGCAGGTAATTTATCTCCATCCATTTTATCTCTATCCAAGGCTTAGTAAATAGACCCCTATATGTTGTCCGATCCTGTGGATCAGATGGACATATCGGTCACCAGATCATTCACTACTTTAGTCAGTACTGTCTCTGTGGAATGTTGGGAATAAAAGCATGACTGAAGTGGGTCCAATAAGTTGTGTGAGTTAAGAAAGTGTGTAAGGCAAGTCTCTCAAGTAGCTTGATGGGGCATGGGAGCTGAGACGCTAGTTTCAGAGAGAGATTGGGTCAGAATTTTGTTTTTTCAGAGTGCGAATAGTCACTGCATGCTTGAACTGTGAAGGAGAGATACCAGTAGAGAGAAATAGATTACAAATTATAGTTAAGGTTGGGATGAGCACAGTAGACAGAGATTTACTGATTTGTGAGGGTATAGGATCAAGAGGAGAGTTAGTAGAGAAGGAGGATGAGAAAGTGTTGATACTTAATTTTCATTTGTGGGATCAAAAAGTAGAGCATTTTATTTGCAGAAAAACAGCCATTTGACACATTTTACAGACCCCAAATACTTTTATTATGCCCACTAATAGACGTCTATACAGTTATACAATATGACTTGTCTTTTTGGGGGGTACAGGCAGATTTCCCCTTTTTCACCTATACATGTGAAAAAACAGCAAGAATTATCGGGTGAAACACTTAACACCCATTTTCTAATTGGATTGCATGGTGATAAGTTAACACCTGATAACGGGCGATATGTGAAATTAATGGGTGATACAAGAGATAAGAAACACTTAAAAACATAAAACGTAATCGCCTCTAACTGAATTCCCCTCGAAGTGTTGAAATAAAGGTGACGGTCCCCCCTATGGGGTGGAATAAAGGCGAGTGTCCCCCCTATGGGTTGGAATAAAGGTAAGTATCCCTGTATGTGTTGGAATAAAGGGGAGTGTCCCTTCTATGGGTTGGAAATAAATATATATATATATATATATATATATATATAGCACAGAAATGCCCGGCACTCCCACTAAAACGTCATAAGTCCGGGTGCCCTCCGCAACCGATGATACAGTAGAAGGTAGAAAGAAGGCAGCGGCACTCCGTCAAAATCAATGGTCAAACGTGTATTAAATCACAAAAACAATGGTCACATAACAACCAACGTTTCGGGACCCTAAGATCCCTTTGTCAAGGCGTGAACAGTGTTGAAAAAGAAAACCCCTTACCTTTATAACACCTGGTGCAAACCCGCACGTGGAGGAGAGCGGGGCCTGACGCCGTCAATCGCGGGGACCGCCGGAAGTCCTCCGGCGTCTCCAGGAAGTGACGTGGTCCCGGGTTCATGACGCGGTTGCCGTGGCAACCAGCGGCGTTTCCCGTGACACCAGCGCCGGCCCTGCAATGACAACAAATGTGATTGAGAAAACACAAAGTGAAACAGAGTATAGCAACAGCACGAAATGTAGATAGAGCACCATGGGGACGGCTGTTGAAATTGAGTTGAGGTGGAGTTGGCAGCGTGGACGGTCTGTGTGTAAAAATGACGCGCTGGACAAAAATTCACAGGACTGATATATATGAAGTGGATGTATGTTGAGAATAGAGACAATGGGGGTCATTCCGAGTTGTTCGCTCGCAAGCTGCTTTTAGCAGCTTTGCACACGCTAAGCCGCCGCCTACTGGGAGTGAATCTTAGCTTATCAAAATTGCGAACGAAAGATTAGCAGAATTGCGAATAGACACTTCTTAGCAGTTTCTGAGTAGCTCCAGACTTACTCGGCATCTGCGATCAGTTCAGTCAGTTTCGTTCCAGGTTTGACGTCACAAACACACCCAGCGTTCGCCCAGACACTCCTCCGTTTCTCCAGCCACTCCCGCGTTTTTCCCAGAAACGGTAGCGTTTTTTCGCACACACCCATAAAACGGCCAGTTTCCGCCCAGAAACACCCACTTCCTGTCAATCACATTACGATCACCAGAACGAAGAAAAAACCTCGTAATGCCGTGAGTAAAATACCTAACTGCATAGCAAATTTACTTTGCACAGTCGCACTGCGGACATTGCGCATGCGCATTAGCGACTAATCGCTCCGTTGCGAGAAAAAAATAACGAGCGAACAACTCGGAATGACCCCCAATGTGGAGAAAGTTGTAAAAGAATGTGTGAGCATAGGAAAAAGACTAGCAGAATGGAGAAAATGAAATAGAAGTGAAAAAGATGATGAGAGAGGAAAAGGAAGTAGAATGGGGTGAAGAAGAGAAACAGTGTAGGGAGGAGAGAAATAGAGAAGAAACAGTGTGGGGAGGAGAGAAAAAAACAGAGGGATGGGCAGAAGAAAGACAGGGTAATGAAACGGGGAATGGCTTGCCGACAACAGATCCTGCCCCACCAATTCACTCTTCATGATCAACATACCATGGCCACTACTTCACTAGATATTCGCCTCCCTCTCGTTTCTCCCTTCTTTTTTCCCCCCTCCTTCCTCAGTTTCCTGCCATTCCCCGTTTCATTACCCTGTCTTTCTTCTGCCCATCCCTCTGTTTTTTTCTCTCCTCCCCACACTGTTTCTTCTCTATTTCTCTCCTCCCTACACTGTTTCTCTTCTTCACCCCATTCTACTTCCTTTTCCTCTCTCATCATCTTTTTCACTTCTATTTCGTTTTCTCCATTCTGCTAGTCTTTTTCCTATGCTCACACATTCTTTCACAACTTTATCCACATCGTCTCTATTCTCAACATACATCCACTTATATATATCAGTCCTGTGAATTTTTGTCCAGCGCGTAATTTTTACACACAGACCGTCCACGCTGCCAACTCCATCTCAACTCAATTTCAACAGCCGTCCCCATGGTGCTCTATCTACATTTCGTGCTGTTGCTATACTCTGTTTCACTTTGTGTTTTCTCAATCACATTTGTTGTCATTGCAGGGCCGGCGCGGGTGTCACGGGAAAGCGCCGCTGGTTGCCACGGCAACCGTGTCATGAACCCGGCACCACGTCACTTCCTGGAGACGCCGGAGGACTTCCGGCGGTCCCCGCGATTGACGGCGTCAGGCCCCGCTCTCCTCCACGTGCGGGTTTGCACCGGGTGTTATAAAGGTAAGGGGTTTTCTTTTTCAACACTGTTCACGCCTTGACAAAGGGATCTTAGGGTCCCGAAACGTTGGTTGTTATGTGACCATTGTTTTTGTGATTTAATACACGTTTGACCATTGATTTTGACGGAGTGCCGCTGCCTTCTTTCTACCTTCTACTATATATATATATATATATATATATATATATAAGGCAAAAAAGGAGATTGACTCACTGATTGACTCATCACAAAATCTCTTAAACCACAAGGCCTACAATCTTGAATCTTGGCAGGTTGCTTCTTCCTAGGTCCCAGGTGCTTGCTAAGAACCAGTTTTAAAAATGTCGCTGTCCATCCATGGAAATCACAAAACATGGATGTGTGTATGTACAATATGTATGTATGTATGTATGTACGTACGTACGTACGTACGTACGTACGTACGTACGTACGTGTGTGTGTATATGTATGTCCCAGCATAACTCCGGAATGCCTGCAGCAATTTACACCAAACTTGGTACACATATGACTTACAATCAGGGAACAAACACTGTGGGGGTAGCACACACCTAGCACCCATAGGGGGAGACAGCAGCACAGAGTATATCAGGAGGCAGCATATCTTCGGAAGTCTGGACCAATATACACCAAACTTGGTACACCTATGATTTATAATCTGGGAACAAACACAGTGTGTGGAAGACACCCCTAGCACCCCTAGGGATGAGGCAGCAGCACAGAGTATTTCAGCAGGCACCATAACTCTGGAATGCCTGGAGCAATTTACATCAAACTTGGTACACCTATGACTTACAATATGGGAACAAACACTGTGGGGGTAAGACACCCCTAGCACCCCTAGGGGTGGGCAAGCAGCACAGACTATATCAGGACATGCATGATATGTCAGTGACGACAGGGCTGCATGTGATAGTGATCGTGACATGATGTGAGGAGGGCAATGGAGGTAGCAAGAAGCCACACACACAGAGTTATATAGTGGGAGGAGCAGGGTCCCCAGCAGCACAGAGTATATTAGGAGATGCATGATATGTCAGGCAGGACAGGGCTGCATGTGACAGGGGCAGTGACATGATGTGTGCAGGGTAGTGGAGGTAGCACAAACCCACATACTGAGAGTTATATAGTGGAAGTAGCAGGGTCCAGCAGCAGCACAGTGTATATCAGGAGACCCATAATGTGCTGCGCTATATAAGAAACTGTGAATAAATCGATAATTTCACAGGGGCACTGACATGATTTGAGGAGGGGAATGGAGGCAGCAGGAAGCCACAGACTGAGAGTTGTATAGTGGGAAGAGCAGGGTCCCTTGGGGGAAGCAAGATATGCCGCCCTTAGGGGAAGCAAGATATGCATATATATACCAGATCTCCAACCAACGTAAATTAACAAACAACTATAATTCTAATTTACCATCCTCATCCCATAGCAAAGCACGGGTATTCAGCTAGTATATATATATATATATATATAAAATCCAATGGTACAGGCACTCACCATTTTGCGTCAAAAAATATTTATTTTACCTCACAGGTGACAAACAGTGGCAATCAATAGCAGCATGTCAGCAGGGACCTTTGTCAAGACCAGCAATAACACGGCGTCAGGTCACCCAGCAGCCTATATATATATATATATATATATATATATATATATATATATAAAAACAGTAAAACATCAGTCACAGCTCCATATATAAACAAACGGCACTCAGGAACAAAAAAATGATATTTGAACCAGTGTTTTAAGGCTATTACAGCCTTTTTTTTTTTAATTGCTTAGTTAAAAAAGAGACACAAGACATCTCCCAACAGCATCCAGAGGAGAAGGCTTTCTGATTTAGTGAATTGGAAATGGTTGCGGTGCAGCCACATCTGGGAGAAGAACTTGGGTGTACAAAGGCAAATTCCACTTTATGCAAGTGAGACTTTTACACAGAACAATTGTTTACTGAGGCATAGGAAAAATAAAATGTATAATGAAACAGGCAAATAAGTGTCAACATTGCTTAATATATGGGATATCAAGAGTAAAGTTAGCTTGATTATGGTATATATAACCATAGATTAGGTTAGGACCTTTTGAAGACATTATATAACTGCAAATTGGCCTGCTGCTGGGAGATCTGTTTTCTCTAAGATTGGTTTTGATCAGAATGTGAATAGATTAATAAGCGGGCTTTTCATGAAGACTGACAGGACATTAGCAGTAGTTTCTAACAGGATAATTACTTTTGATATCAAAATTGCCCAATTGCCCAGCTGGGTCATGATAAATGTGTTTGAGGCAATGCAAAAATAAAAAAAACCATAGAGAAATTATTAAAAGAAATATCAGCAAATTCTTTTTATATTGCGATTATACACACACATACACACACACACACATGCGTACACACATACACAAGTACACAGGGAGCACAAAGATGGGTAATGGCTTTGCACCAGTATCCGTTCACATGGTCGACCACGTTATGGTCGACAGTCATTAGGTCGACCACTATTGGTCGACATTGACATGGTCGACATGGACACATGGTCGACGCATTAAAATGGTCGACGCATGAAAAGGTCGACATGAGTTTTTTAACTTTTTTTTTCTTTTGGGGGAACTTTTCCATACTTTACGATCCACATGGACTACGATTGGAACGGTAAAGTGTGCCGAGCGAAGCGGTAGCGGAGCGAAGGCACCATGCCCGAAGCATGGCGAGCGAAGCGAGCCATGCGAGGGGACGCGGTGCACTAATTGGGGTTCCCAGTCACTTTACGCAAAAAACGACACCAAAAAAAGTTAAAAAACTCATGTCGACCTTTTCATATGTCGACCTTTCATGTGTCGACCATTTTCATGTGTCGACCATGTGTCCATGTCGACCATGTCAATGTCGACCAATAGTGGTCGACCTAATGACTGTCGACCATAACATGGTCGACCATTCATACCGGAACCCTTTGCACCTCGGCCTTGCACACCTCCTTTCGGTTTTGTCATAACATTTATTCACTCCTTTGTGAAGACAGCGATGCATTCTGCAATTATGTTTACATATCTGGGTGTGTACAAGAATGGCCGGTTCTGTGCCAGAAAAAAACACCTTCATTGTGGGCTGCCACGTATTTATGTATTTCTGGTAAATAAGAAGCATTATCTAGCAACTGGGAGAGAGCCTGATTAAACAAGGGGAGACAGCGGCCCATAATTGTCTCACCCAAATCCCACGAAAATGAGTGACTCACACACACACAAAAAACACAAAAAGGTGTGCAAGTGAAAAAGTGCAAAAAGTACATGAATAAATCAATAAATAAGCCCCAGGTACCTTCCTCATGACTGATCTTTTAAGTTTGGGGAACGCATCATTGAAATAGTACAGTCTTTATTTTTCTGGCAGCCATAATGAATAGAGGGGGTCATTCCGAGTTGATCGTAGCTGTGCTAAATTTAGCACAGCTACGATCAATCACACTGACATGCAGGGGGACGCCCAGCACAGGGCTAGTCTGCCCCGCACGTCAGTGCCGCCCCCCCCCCCCCCCCCCGCAGAAGTGCAAAGGCATTGCACAGCGGCGATGCCTTTGCACTTCAAGAGTAGCTTCCGATCAGCGCAGCTTTAGTGTGCTGGCCGGGAGCTACTCGTCGCTCCCCGGCCCGCAGCGGCTGCCCCCCCCCCCAATGGTCTGGCCATGCCTGCGTTGGCCGGACCGCGCCCCCTAAATGGCGGCTTAACGTCGCCGTCCAGCCCCCTCCCACCCAGCGACCGCCTTTGCCTCAGAGGTGATCGCTAGGCAACGACTGCAGCGAGAAACTGCAGCGAGCGATCGGGTCGGAATGACCCCCAGAGTCTCATCTAATATAGCAGACATCAGCATATTGGGCCTGATTCAGATGTAGTTGTCACTCCAATATGGTAATGCGTCACTCCTCCTGCTGCATTACTGATCCGAACTGCGTCCAAGGACGCAGTATCGTATCTTCCCCGGCACCATCAGCTGGCTGCGTTATCCATGGGGTCGTGGAAGTCAGTCGCATCAAGTCTTACCTAGAGGCCAGGAAATCTGATGCCGCAGGGGACAGGGTGACGAATAACGCTGATCTACAGCGAAAATGAGCTAAATATATTGGTATCCTAAAACACTGTGTGAACTTGTCTGTCTACTACAAGCCTCCATGTCTGCTAAACCTTACAGCTTGTGCTGATATCAGTGCAATTACTGAAGATCAAAGTCCAGAAATGCAAGGCAAGAATCTGTATAGGAGGCCGCTGGAACTACGTAAGAGCAGATTCCAGAGAGACTACAAACTGTAGTGTACTGTATGTGTACAAGAGCATTGGGTAATATGAACCTGAATGCTGGGACACTTGAAGCAGCATATGTAAGTTATAGAAGCTAATACTACGGAATACATATATTAGGCTGGCCGACGGGATGACCGACAGTGGCATCCTGATGCTCAGAATCCCGACAGGGGTGGGATAAGTATACTACTGTCTCCCTGTAACCCCCCCTCTCTCCCTCCCCCCTTAGTGCCTAAACCTAACCCTCCCCGTGGGTGTTGTATGGTATGCCGGCGGCCGGCCTCCCGGTTGCCAGCATACCGGCGCCGGGATCCCGACCGCCGGCATACCAACAGATGGGCGAGTGCAAATGAGCCCTTGCGGGCTCGCTGCACTCGCCACACTGCGGGCACGGTGGCGCGCTATGTGTGCCACGCTATTTGTTCTCCCACCAGGGGGGTCATGGACCCCCAAGAGATAGAAAAGTTGTCGGTGTGCCGGGTGTCGCGATTCCGGCACCAGTATACTGTGTGCCAGGATCCCAATAGCTGGCAAACTGAATACCACCCCTCCCCGCAGCCTAATAGCCTAGCCCTAAACTTACTGCCTAACCCTCACCCCCCCTGCAGCCTAAGCCTAACCCACCCCCTAGTGCCTAAACATAACCTCCCCCACCTCACGGACTAACCCAGCCCGGCATTCTTACAATAAGGATGCCGGTGTTGGCATTGAGAGCGATGTCGGTATTCTGGCGCTGGTGTTCTGGATGCGCACTGGGATTTCAGCTGCGGGCATCCCGACCGCCAGTATGATAACCGCAACCCAATATTACTATATATACTATTAACAATTATTTTAACATATAACGCCTGGTATGAATAATATTAGTGTTTAAGTTGCATGTTTGTAAGAAGCTCATTTTGTGTATAAGTAAACCGGATTACTGCATGAAGTTGTGAAAGTGATTCAGGTATTCATGCTGTTATTACTACTGTAGCATTGTTGCTTATTACACTTCTATTATGTTTAATTTATTCCCCATATGATTGATTGCTTTCATCTTCACTCAGAACAGACACAGTCTATATTGTTATCTCATTTGTTTTACAACATACTGTACACATCTCATATCTTATCACTTGTTATTTTTGTACTATTGTTCACTAAATTACTATTTGTACCTGCAGCTATTTATCTAATGCAATTATTTCCTTTTGTAAAAAAAAAATTTGTATTGGTTTGATTGTTCTGTTTGCAAAGAATAGGATGCAAATTATATAATCTTCTTAAAACTGTACACACTGAATAGAAAGGAAACACCCTTATTGACTGATGAGAGCTGATAGTGCTATTTGGACGTTCAATGAAAAGCTGAAATGATGGAGGCCACTGACTTATACATCCCAGCAGTGGTCGAAGTGAAAATTTGGGAGTGGGGGTATGCAAAAGTCAAGGACGTAATTATGCGCGCGCCTTCCAAAAAGGGGTGTGGCCACACAAAAAGGGTGCGTGGTCACACAAAAGGGGGCATGTCCAGTGTAGTAGAATCCCTTATACTATCTAGTACTGGTGCCCCTTTCACCTTATAGTACACGGTATGAGCTGAAATTCACATTGTAGCACACTGAATGAGCCGAAATTCCCATTATAGCACACTGAATGAGCTGAAATTCCCATTATAGCACACTGAATGAGCTGAAATTCACATTGTAGCACACTGAATGAGCTGAAATTCACATTGTAGCACAATGATACCCCTTTTCCACTAGCTCGCGCATTTACCCGTGTTTTTCCCTAGTGGAAAAGGGTCCCCCTGCAAATTCCTGCCACAATTGATCCGGGAATCCTACCCGGGTAGCTTGCCGGGTTGAACACGTGTTCAACTCGGTAAGCTGTCTAGTGTGAACGGGAGCCGTGTCCCCGCCCCTGCTGCTTTTACTTGCTGGCTCCAGTCTGCACGCAACACACTGCAGTGCAAATAAAATTAAAAAAATACTTCCGGGTCTGTGGAGAAGTGGCGGTATACCATACCGCCGTATACCGCCCCACATCGACCACTGCATCCCACGCTATTCATCATACAGCCAGCAACAGAAACATAACCATTCAGGGGCAAACGCGGGATCTCTGGATCAGGGGGATTTCAAATGTTTGATTTTACAGGGATTCTCGTCAGCCCAAGAAGGATGTATATATAGCCTGTAACAAGCTATAGTCTGCCCCAAAGTGCAGTTTATGTAATACAGTACTTTACACATACAGTATGCAGGCCCGTGTTAAGCCATTTACCAGGTTTTTTCTTTGGTGTGATGATTGAGCAATCAGATGTACAGACACACACACAGCAGAAAATCTGCAGCCACTGGGCATATGCAGCAGCTTCCTTCCATCCTTTTTACTTCATGTTGTGTACAATATCATACCTTCCAACTTCTGAATTTGATAAGGAGGGATGCGCGCCCAAAATTAGGGGGCATGGCTTAGCGGATGGGGACGTGTCCTTGTTAGCAGGGGGCGTGGCCACACGGCAAGAGCCACGATCACAGGCCACACCCTCCGTTTCTGTCAGTATGGGGGCCTGAACAGCGCTATCTGAGCTGCTGGCCATGCCCCCTGTCCTTCTCTGTCGGGGAATAGACACTGTGCGCATGCAGAGGGGATCTCCCAACTGCGACCCGCGGG
The DNA here is from genome assembly GCF_028390025.1 of Pseudophryne corroboree. Lineage (NCBI taxonomy): Eukaryota > Metazoa > Chordata > Amphibia > Anura > Myobatrachidae > Pseudophryne > Pseudophryne corroboree. Next base: position 162,635,250 of record NC_086449.1, read on the forward strand.
TGTGACAGCGGGACAAACCGTGAAAAATGGGACTGTCCCGTCAAAATCGGGACAGTTGAGAGGTATGCAGTATGTGTGTATTTGCGGGGGAGGGGGGAAGGGGATGCGGTCGAAATACCGACGCCGTAATCCCGACCGCCACAATCCCAACATGTTCTCCCCCCGTGGGTGTCCACGACACCCATAAAGGGAGAATATAATAGTGTGCCGAGCGTAGCGTGCCCGCAGCGTGGCAAGCGAAGCAAGCCCGCAAGGGGCTGCGTTCCGCTCGCCACCCCTGTCGGGATTGTGTGGTCGGGATTCCGGCGTCGGTATTTCGACCGCCGGGATCCCGTCCAGCGGGATTACGTACTGATCCCGGGGGAAGGGTGTTGCCTGCCAGAGTGCCATTAATGAAAAACAGATGAAAAGCAGTAGGGATGTACCAAAACTAGTGATGTGCACCGGACATTTTTCGGGTTTTGTGTTTTGGTTTTGGATTCGGTTCCGCGGCCGTGTTTTGGATTCGGACGTGTTTTGGCAAAACCTCACCGAAATTTTTTTGTCGGATTCGGGTGTGTTTTGGATTCGGGTGTTTTTTTACAAAAAAAACCTCAAAAACAGCTTAAATCATAGAATTTGGGGGTCATTTTGATCCCATAGTTTTATTAACCTCAATAACCATAATTTCCACTCATTTCCAGTCTATTCTGAACACCTCACACCCCACAATATTATTTTTAGTCCTAAAATTTGCACCGAGGTCGCTGGATGGCTAAGCTAAGCGACACAAGTGGCCGACACAAACACCTGGCCCATCTAGGAGTGGCACTGCAGTGTCAGGCAGGATGGCACTTCAAAAAAATAGTCCCCAAACAGCACATGATGCAAAGAAAAAAAGAGGCGCACCAAGGTCGCTGTGTGACTAAGCTAAGCGACACAAGTGGCCGACACATACACCTGGCCCATCTAGGAGTGGCACTGCAGTGTCAGGCAGGATGGCACTTCAAAAAAATTGTCCCCAAACAGCACATGATGCAAAGAAAAAAAGAGGCGCACCAAGGTCGCTGTGTGACTAAGCTAAACGACAAAAGTGGCCGACACAAACACCTGGCCCATCTAGGAGTGGCACTGCAGTGTCAGGCAGGATGGCACTTCAAAAAAATTGTCCCCAAACAGCACATGATGCAAAGAAAAAAAGAGGCGCACCAAGGTCGCTGTGTGACTAAGCTAAGCGACACAAGTGGCCGACACAAACACCTGGCCCATCTAGGAGTGGCACTGCAGTGTCAGGCAGGATGGCACTTCAAAGAAATTGTCCCCAAACAGCACATGATGCAAAGAAAAAAAGAGGCGCACCAAGGTCGCTGTGTGACTAAGCTAAACGACAAAAGTGGCCGACACAAACACCTGGCCCATCTAGGAGTGGCACTGCAGTGTCAGGCAGGATGGCACTTCAAAAAAATTGTCCCCAAACAGCACATGATGCAAAGAAAAAAAGAGGCGCACCAAGGTCGCTGTGTGACTAAGCTAAGCGACACAAGTGGCCGACACAAACACCTGGCCCATCTAGGAGTGGCACTGCAGTGTCAGGCAGGATGGCACTTCAAAAAAATTGTCCCCAAACAGCATATGATGCAAAGAAAAATTAAAGAAAAAAGAGGTGCAAGATGGAATTGTCCTTGGGCCCTCCCACCCACCCAGGGGCGGATCCAGAACAAAATGACAGGGGGGGGCACTATGATGAGGAAGAGGGGGGTGTTACTAGTGCACGCCAAAGGTGCATGTTCTTGGAAAAGTGAGTGTGGCCTCTCAATACGGGCATAGCCTCTCAGCAAGGGGCGTGGCCTCAAAGGTAATGCTATATTCATATAATGGGGAGCAGGTGATGCCTTGGAAAGACAGATGGTGACAGGAAAAAGAGGGTGATAGATAGTGACACAAGGTAGAGGAAGAGGGTGAGGCAATGGGTGACTGAGAGGCAATTGGTGACAGGGACAAGCAGAGTGTGACAGTGAGAGACAGTGGGTGACTTCAGGGAATGGATGACAGCGGGAGGCAGTGGGTGATGCCAGGAAATGGGTGGCAGGGGGAGGAAGTGAGTGATGCCTGGGGAAGACTGTGGGTGACAGAGGATGATGGGGTGTTGCAGTTGGTGACAGGAGAGAGGTGACGGGGAGAGATAGTGGGAGATGGAGAGGTACTGCAGTGAGTGACAGGAAAGGGTTATGGGAAAAGGCAGTGGGTGACAGGGAGAAGGTAATGGGGAGAAGCTGACAGGGATAAGAAGAGGGTGACAGGGAGATGCAGAGGTTGACGGGGAGAGGTTGATGCTTTGGAGAGACAGATGGTTATCTGGGCCCTATAAGCCTCTGGGATCCGTAGCGATGGACATACATGGTATAATTGCTAATTACACAGGACAGGTGCAGTAAGGTGTATTAATATAATGAGAGTCCTCACCAGTGAAGAGAGTGTTCTGTTAGCGGGAACGGCCTCTCCCCGTCCCATGTTGGAGGAGGTGTTCCCGGCTTTCCCCAACCAGAGCTGGACCTTCCAGGAGCAATGGCTGTCTGGGATGGCACAGGAAACAGGCCAGGTGCCATCCACAGCACCATATACCATATAACATCCCCAGTCCCGTAGCTACTTTGCCACTAGCTAAACCACATGCAAACTAGGTCACTGTTGAACAGCTAATAGAAATAACTAAGACAAACTATTGTATAACACTCTCTGCTCCTGCTATCCTTTCTCCATCACTCAAGCAAGTAATTCACAGCCACTTTTAGTGATCACCAATGCCAGCCTGAATTAAGTGAATTTAAGCTGACCCTATATACATTGTCACCCTAGTTGCTTTACAATTTAACAAAAAAAAAAAAAAAAAACCTGTAATTATACTGGTATGCCTTAATAATAAGGACATTGGGGGTTATTCAGAGTTAGTCGCAGATTTTGCTATTTTAGCAAAATCTGCAACCACTAAAATCGCATGCAGTGGGGGGCCGCCCAGCACATGGCAAAGTCGCCCAGCATGTTTGGTGCCGCCCCGCGATGGGATCACAATTCTATTTTGATCGCATTGCGAAAAGCTCAAATAGAGGTTGACCTCATGGCTGCGCAGGCAGGTGCACCGCCGCCATGCGATCTCAGGAAATGCAGGTGACATCATCGGCCCCGAAAATGGCCATGACACGCCTGTATTTCATGGTGCACTCCCCCCAACACTGTGTTACCGCCCCCAGAAGCCCGCCATCTGTCAATCATGATGCAAATGCATTCTTCCACACATGTAGATATATATAATACATATATTACATAGAACACATACACACAAACGCACACATAGAACACCACAAACATACATATATACAGTACACACACTCATAGAACACATCAATACATACATAGATCGATATACATACACAGAACACGTACACATAAATATACACATGGAACACATACATATACACACATACACAATTACACACCACATACACTACACTTACATTTGGAAACTGCCCTGTCCTGAAGGAAGAGGATGCTGCAGTTGTCATTAATGCAGGGCTGGACAGGCATTAATTGTCATTAATGGCAGGGCATGTTTCAAAAATAAGCCACCTTGGCATAATTGGTCCGGCAACTGTAGCCCCGCCCCCTCTCGGCTAAATGCCGCGATTCGCGGGTCGGCGTTGAGGGGGAGGAGCCAATATGACTCAATTACATGAGAATCTGTTCATATTGGCTCCGCCCCTTCCCGACAGACCCGCGATTAGCGGCAAATAGCCGCGAGGGGGCGGGGCTACAATTGACGGCCGTCCAGACCAATGCTGAAAAAAAATGTGCGCCGTAGCTTTAAAGTGTGCTAGCACAATCCTGCTCCCCGCCTGAGCCGCTGGCAGGACATCTTGCTTGGTGCCGTCCCAGAACAGAGCGGCGGCTATTAATGGTTCAGGTCCCTTAATAGCGGTGTGCACCGCCGCTACTGTAGTCTCTCCCTCACCTCTCTCTCCCTGCCCGACAGGAGGGCTAAGAGGCTGACTCGCTCATCCTGGACAGGGGCGGGCTTGCGGTTTAAATGAATGAACGACAGGGGGGGCACGTGCCTTTGTGCCCCCCCCTAAATCCGCCACTGCACCCACCCTTATGTTGTATAAACAGGACATGCACACTTTAACGAACCCATCATTTCAGCGACAGGGTCTGCCACACGACTGTGACTGAAATGACTGGTTGGTTTGGGCCCCCACCAAAAAAAGAAGCAATCAATCTCTCCTTGCACAAACTGGCTCTACAGAGGCAAGATGTCCACCTCATCATCATCCTCCGATTCCTCACCCCTTTCACTGTGTACATCCCCCTCCTCACAGATTATTAATTCGTCCCCACTGGAATCCACCATCTCAGGTCCCTGTGTACTTTGTGGAGGCAATTGCTGCTGGTGAATGTCTCCACGGAGGAATTGATCATAATTCATTTTGATGAACATCATCTTCTCCACATTTTCTGGAAGTAACCTCGTACGCCGATTGCTGACAAGGTGAGCGGCTGCACTAAACACTCTTTCGGAGTACACACTGGAGGGAGGTCAACTTAGGTAGAATAAAGCCAGTTTGTGCAAGGGCCTCCAAATTGCCTCTTTTTCCTGCCAGTATACGTACGGACTGTCTGACGTGCCTACTTGGATGCGGTCACTCATATAATCCTCCACCATTCTTTCAATGGTGAGAGAATCATATGAAGTGACAGTAGACGACATGTCAGTAATCGTTGGCAGGTCCTTCAGTCCGGACCAGATGTCAGTACTCGCTCCAGACTGCCCTGCATCACCACCAGCGGGTGGGCTCGGAATTCTTAGCCTTTTCCTCGCACCCCCAGTTGCGGGAGAATGTGAAGGAGGAGATGTTGACGGGTCACGTTCCGCTTGACTTGACAATTTTCTCACCAGCAGGTCTTTGAACCTCTGCAGACTTGTGTCTGCCGGAAAGAGAGATACAACGTAGGTTTTAAATCTAGGATCGAGCACGGTGGCCAAAATGTAGTGCTCTGATTTCAACAGATTGACCACCCGTGAATCCTGGTTAAGCGAATTAAGGGCTCCATCCACAAGTCCCACATGTCTAGCGGAATCGCTCTGTGTTAGCTCCTCCTTCAATGTCTCCAGCTTCTTCTGCAAAAGCCTGATGAGGGGAATGACCTGACTCAGGCTGGCAGTGTCCGAACTGACTTCACGTGTGGCAAGTTCAAAGGGTTGCAAAACCTTGCACAACGTTGAAATCATTCTCCACTGCGCTTGAGTCAGGTGCATTCCCCCTCCTTTGCCTATATCGTGGGCAGATGTATAGGCTTGAATGGCCTTTTGCTGCTCCTCCATCCTCTGAAGCACATAGAGGGTTGAATTCCACCTCGTTACCACCTCTTGCTTCAGATGATGGCAGGGCAGGTTCAGGAATGTTTGGTGGTGCTCCAGTCTTCTGTACGCGGTGGCTGAATGCCGAAAGTGGCCCGCAATTCTACGGGCTACCGACAGCATCTCTTGCACGCCCCTGTCGTTTTTTAAATAATTCTGCACCACCAAATTCAATGTATGTGCAAAACATGGGACGTGCTGGAATTTGCCCAGATGTAATGCACGCACAATATTGCTGGCGTTGTCCGATGTCACAAATCCCCAGTAGAGTCCAATTGGGGTAAGCCATTCTGCGATGATCTTCCTCAGTTTCCGTAAGAGGTTGTCAGCTGTGTGCCTATTCTGGAAAGCGGTGATACAAAGCGTAGCCTGCCTAGGAACGAGTTGGCGTTTGCGAGATGCTGCTACTGGTGCCGCCGCTGCTGTTCTTGCTGCGGGAGGCAATACATCTACCCAGTGGGCTGTCACAGTCATATAGTCCTGAGTCTGCCCTGCTCCACTTGTCCACATGTCCGTGGTTAAGTGGACATTGGGTACAACTGCATTTTTTAGGACACTGGTGAGTCTTTTTCTGAGGTCTGTGTACATTTTTGGTATCGCCTGCCTAGAGAAATGGAACCTAGATGGTATTTGGTACCGGGGACACAGTACCTCAATCAAGTCTCTAGTTGGCTCTGAATTAACGGTGGATACCGGAACCACGTTTCTCACCGCCCAGGCTGCCAAGGCCTGAGTTATCTGCTTTGCAGCAGGATGACTGCTGTGATATTTCATCTTCCTCGCAAAGGACTGTTGGACAGTCAATTGCTTACTGGAAGTAGAACAAGTGGTCTTCCGACTTCCCCTCTGGGATGACGATCGACTCCCAGCAGCTACAACAGCAGCGCCAGCAGCAGTAGGCGTTACACTCAAGGATGCATCGGAGGAATCCCAGGCAGGAGAGGACTCGTCAGACTTGCCAGTGACATGGCCTGCAGGACTATTGGCTTTCCTGGGTAAGGAGGAAATTGACACTGAGGGAGTTGGTGGTGTGGTTTGCAGGAGCTTGGTTACAAGAGGAAGGGATTTAGTGGTCAGTGGACTGCTTCCGCTGTCACACAAAGTTTTTGAACTTGTCACTGACTTATGATGAATGCGCTGCAGGTGACGTATAAAGGAGGATGTTCCGAGGTGGTTAACGTCCTTACCCCTACTTATTACAGCTTGACAAAGGCAACACATGGCTTGACACCTGTTGTCCGCATTTGTGTTGAAATAATTCCACACCGAAGAGCTGATTTTTTTTGTATTTTGACCAGGCATGTCAATGGCCATATTCGTCCCACGTACAACAGGTGTCTCCCTGGGTGCCTGACTTAAACAAACCACCTCACCATCAGAATCCTCCTTGTCAATTTCCTCCCCAGCGCCAGCAACACCCATATCCTCATCCTGGTGTACTACAACAGTGACATCTTCAATTTGACTATCAGGAACTGGACTGCGGGTGCTCCTTCCAGCACTTGCAGGGGGCGTGCAAATAGTGGAAGGCGCAAGCTCTTCCCGTCCAGTGTTGGGAAGGTCAGGCATCGCAACCGACACAATTAGACTCTCCTTGGGTATTTGTGATTTAGAAGAACGCACAGTTCTTTGCTGTGCTTTTGCCAGCTTAAGTCTTTTCATTTTTCTAGCGAGAGGATGAGTGCTTCCATCCTCATGTGAAGCTGAACCACTAGCCATGAACATAGGCCAGGGCCTCAGCCGTTCCTTGCCACTCCGTGTCGTAAATGGCATATTGGCAAGTTTACGCTTCTCCTCAGACGCTTTTAATTTTGATTTTTGGGTCATTTTACTGAACTTTTGTTTTTTGGATTTTACATGCTCTCTACTATGACATTGGGCATCGGCCTTGGCAGACGACGTTGATGGCATTTCATCGTCTCGGCCATGACTAGTGGCAGCAGCTTCAGCACAAGGTGGAAGTGGATCTTGATCTTTCCCTATTTTAACCTCCACATTTTTGTTCTCCATTTTTTAATGTGTGGAATTATATGCCAGTATCAATAGCAATGGCCTACTACTATATATACTGCGCACAACTGAAATGCACCACAGGTATGGATGGATAGTATACTTGATGACACAGAGGTAGGTAGAGTAGTGGCCTTCCGTACCGTACTGCTATATATACTGGTGGTCACTGTGTCAGCAAACTGCAAAATTAAAATGCACCACAGGTATAGAATGTAGATGGATAGTATACTTAATGACGACACAGAGGTAGGTACAGCAGTGGCCTTCCGTACCGTACTGCTATATATAGTATACTGGTGGTCACTGTGTCAGCAAACTGCAAAACTAAAATGCACCACAGGTATAGAATGTAGATGGATAGTATACTTAATGACGACACAGAGGTAGGTACAGCAGTGGCCTTCCGTACCGTACTGCTATATATAGTATACTGGTGGTCACTGTGTCAGCAAACTGCAAAACTAAAATGCACCACAGGTATAGAATGTAGATGGATAGTATACTTAATGACGACACAGAGGTAGGTACAGCAGTGTTCTTCCGTACTGCTATATATAGTATACTGGTGGTCACTGTGTCAGCAAACTGCAAAACTAAAATGCACCACAGGTATAGAATGTAGATGGATAGTATACTTAATGACGACACAGAGGTAGGTACAGCAGTGGCCTTCCATACCGTACTGCTATATATAGTATACTGGTGGTCACTGTGTCAGCAAACTGCAAAACTAAAATGCACCACAGGTATAGAATGTAGATGGATAGTATACTTAATGACGACACAGAGGTAGGTACAGCAGTGGCCTTCCGTACTGCTATATATAGTATACTGGTGGTCACTGTGTCAGCAAACTGCAAAACTAAAATGCACCACAGGTATAGAATGTAGATGGATAGTATACTTAATGACGACACAGAGGTAGGTACAGCAGTGGCCTTCCGTACCATACTGCTATATATAGTATACTGGTGGTCACTGTGTCAGCAAACTGCAAAACTAAAATGCACCACAGGTATAGAATGTAGATGGATAGTATACTTAATGACGACACAGAGGTAGGTACAGCAGTGGCCTTCCGTACTGCTATATATAGTATACTGGTGGTCACTGTGTCAGCAAACTGCGAAACTAAAATGCACCACAGGTATAGAATGTAGATGGATAGTATACTTAATGACGACACAGAGGTAGGTACAGCAGTGGCCTTCTGTACCGTACTGCTATATATAGTATACTGGTGGTCACTGTGTCAGCAAACGGCAAAACTAAAATGCACTACAGGTATAGAATGTAGATGGATAGTATACTTAATGACGACACAGAGGTAGGTACAGCAGTGGCCTTCCGTACCGTACTGCTATATATAGTATACTGGTGGTCACTGTGTCAGCAAACTGCAAAACTTAAATGCACCACAGGTATAGAATGTAGATGGATAGTATACTTAATGACGACATAGAGGTAGGTACAGCAGTGGCCTTCCGTACTGCTATATATAGTATACTGGTGGTCACTGTGTCAGCAAACTGCAAAACTAAAATGCACCACAGGTATAGAATGTAGATGGATAGTATACCTAATGACGACACAGAGGTAGGTACAGCAGTGGCCTTCCGTACCGTACTGCTATATATAGTATACTGGTGGTCACTGTGTCAGCAAACTGCAAAACTAAAATGCACCACAGGTATAGAATGTAGATGGATAGTATACTTAATGACGACACAGAGGTAGGTACAGCAGTGGCCTTCCGTACCGTACTGCTATATATAGTATACTGGTGGTCACTGTGTCAGCAAACTGCAAACTAAAATGCACCACAGGTATAGAATGTAGATGGATAGTATACTTAATGACGACACAGAGGTAGGTACAGCAGTGGCCTTCCGTACTGCTATATATAGTATACTGGTGGTCACTGTGTCAGCAAACTGCAAAACTAAAATGCACCACAAGTATAGAATGTAGATGGATAGTATACTTAATGACGACACAGAGGTAGGTACAGCAGTGGCCTATTGTACCGTAATGCTATATATTATATACTGGTGGTCACTGGTTAGCAAAACTCTGCACTGTACTCCTCCTATATAATATTATACTGGTGGTCCCCAGTCCCCACAATAAAGTAGCACACTGAGCACAGATATGGAGTGTTTTTCAGGCAGACAACGTATACTGGTAGTCACTGTCAGCAAAACTTTGCACTGTACTCCTGCTATATAATACAGCTGCTCCCCAGTCCCCACAATTAAGCAGTGTGAGCACAGATATATATGCAGCACACTGAGCACAGATATGGAGCGTTTTTTTCAGGCAGAGAACGGATAACTGGTGGTCACTGATCAGCAAAACTCTGCACTGTACTCCTCCTATATTATACAGCTGCTCCCCAGCCCTCCCCACAATTAAGCAATAGTGCACAGCACAATCAAGTTCAACAATAACGGAGAGGACGCCAGCCACGTCCTCTCCCTAACATTTCCAATGCACGAGTGAAAATGGCGGCGACGCGCGGCTGCTTATATAGAATCCGAATCTCGTGAGAATCCGACAGCGGGATGATGACGTTCGGGCGCGCTCGGGTTACCCGAGCCATACGGGTGAATCCGAGTATGGCTCGGACCCGTGTAAAAAGGGTGAAGTTCGGGGGGGTTCGGTTTCCGAGAAACCGAACCCGCTCATCACTAACCAAAACAGCTATAAACAAAAAGTAGTGCTACCTCGAATATAGTGATAAAGGGTGGGTGCTTTTGTTACCCCACAATTCACCAAAATCCAGCAAGCAATGTCAGTCATTCAGAGCAGCATACAGATGTGGTCACAGAGAGTGAATTAACATGACCAGCTTTGTGTGTTTTCAGACTCACTCTTGAGTGTTTTATTGTGTGCAAAGGGTTATATAGGTTTTCATTTGTTATCTGATTTCAAACTGCACATGCGTCAACAAGATCCAAACATTACATATACATTGCATCCATAGGTGTGCGCAGGGGGGGTGCCTGGTGAGCACAGGCACCCCCTAATGTCTGGCACCACGATCTCACATGCCTGATGCAGCGAACGCCGAGCAAGCTGATTACTGTCCCCTCTACGCTGCACCCTGTCAGGACTGTACTACTGACCGGACGCCTGGGTTAATCAAGGGTGCCACTGCCACCGGCTTTCAAACTCCCGGCTCCACCTCCATGTACAAAAACAGCGTGATGTGATGCGATTACGTCATGCTGCTCGCACATCCACTTGTCACACCCGCCACACGCCAACCTCTCTCCTTCTATGCTATGCCAACGCCAGCCACTGATGAGGATCAGCATGCAGCCAGCATTCCTCTTAGGAAGACAAATTCAATACTGGAGGGCAGTCGGCAGCAGCATTGACACGTCACTCGTTTTTCCAGCAGCAGTACTAGTCTGCGACTGTCAGTGTCAGTGAATGACTGACTTTCCTCTGCAAGCTGCAGCAGCTTACTTACAAGAGAGGGGGAGCCAGACCAGGCTGAGGAGGAGCAGTGTAATTGCAGTGAGTGCCATCAGGGGTGTTTGTTTGGTGCACACCACAACATCTGACAATGTATCTGCATTATTAGGATTGGTACAAGGGTGGATATTTTATATTGCTTTGACCGTCGATAGATGGTGCTAGACACGCCCAAAAGGCGGTGCTAGACACACCCCTCCGACGGTGCACCCACTAATAAAATGTGCTGCGCACGCCTATGATTGCATCATTTAACAGTAGAGGCCAGTATTGCCTAAATTATTAATAACTGGAGAATTAACAAGAAATCATTCTCTTTGCCTATAGAGATAAACACTACAACCTTAAATACATACATTATAGACTAGACACCTGCAAGATTATAATTGGTCTACATTCTTTCACATATTCTTTTCTGCTGCCACTAAATTATACTGTATATAATTGATCTATATACTTGTACATGTTTCTTATCTAGCTGTGAGTAACAGCATGGGTACATTCCTGACTGAAATCTGACTTTCTATGAAACAAAACCTTTCTCATATACCTTTGTCTCTTTTCTAGCAACTGAACACACAAAGGGGGTCATTCCGAGTTGTTCGCTCAGTAAATTTCTTCGCATCGCAGCGATTTTCAGCTTAGTGCGCATGCGCAATGTTCGCACTGCGACTGCGCCAAGTAAATTTGCTATGCAGTTAGGAATTTTACTCACGTTTTTTTCTTCGTTCTGGTGTTCGTACTGTGATTGACAGGAAGTGGGTGTTTCTGGGCGGAAACTGGCCGTTTTATGGGTGTGTGTGAAAAAACGCTACCGTTTCTGAGAAAAACGCGGGAGTGGCCGGAGAAACGGAGGAGTGTCTGGCCGAACGCTGGGTGTGTTTGTGACGTCAAACCAGGAACGACAAGCACTGAACTGATCGCAGATGCCGAGTAAGTTTCGAGTTACTCAGAAACTGCACAGAGATGTCTTATCGCAACATTGCGAATCTTTCGTTCGCAATTTTAAGAAGCTAAGATTCACTCCCAGTAGGCGGCGGCTTAGCGTGTGCAAAGCTGCTAAAATCAGCTTGCGAGCGAACAACTCGAAATGACCCCCAAAATGGAGTTATGTTAGTTAAAACATGGCTTCCACTCTATCAATAGAATCCAGGGGACAGAGGAATATCGATGGTCAGAGTAAAAAGTCTGACTACCCTTGGAAAGACTTGAGTGCAGGAGAGTGTGTGGCAAACGATTACCATGGGCCCCATGTCTGAATGAAAATGTGGGACTTGTTTATAAGATAGGCTGTAATTTTTTTTCCATTGCAGCCAGCTGCCAGACTTTGTTAATGACTGGATAAAGAGGAGGATCAGGATACTTCCAGTTGGAGACAATGAGGAATCTGACCGCATTGAGGATTTGGGTTGCCAAATTGTGTGAGTCCTTATCTAGGGAGCCCCAAAGGCCCACAATATTTATTAATAGGGGAATTTGTTACTTTACACAGAAGTTCTGAACCTGCCTCCCAAAAGGTCACAATTTTTAGGCAGCTCCACCAGATGCGATAAAAGCCCACCACAATCTCTCCAAATATATGGTAATGGCTATATATCTTATAGTCTAGTGGAGACTATGGGGATAATTCCCACCTGATCGCTGCTGTGTGTTTTCGCACAGCTGGCAATCAGGTCTGAACTGCGCATGCCTGTGTACTGCAATGCGCAGGCGCAACGGTCCGCAGCAATGGTGAGCGCCGCAGAGCGCCGGGAAGCGATGGTATGGTGCGAAAAATCCGATCGCACCGGCGATCGCAAGAAGATTGACAGGAAGAGGGCGTTTGTGGGTGGCAACTGACCATTTTCAGGGAGTGTCTAGAAAAATGCAGGAGGGACTCTGCGTTTTGTGGGAGGAATTGTGACGTCAGCTCCAGCCCCGATCATCGCAGCGGCTGAGTAAGTCCTGGGCTGTGCAGAGACTACACAAACTGTTGTTTTGCAGCTCTCCTGCACATGCGATCACACACCTGCACAGCGAATTCCCCCTCCCCTGTAGGCGGCGACTACTTGATCTCAGTGATGCAAAAAAAGCAAGCTAGCGATCAGGTCTGAATTACCACCTATGTACCACCAATAGTGACTTTTATATGAGTTCACTTTTACAAACATAGAGATCAAGGATTTTGAAAATCTCTCCCTTATGGTGGACCAAGCTTTCTCAGGTGGATTACCCAAGTCACACATTTAGGTACAGGAGGCTCAGACTAATATAAGAGGGAGCTATACAACATAGAGATGTTTGCTGACACCAAGGGATTATGTAGCAAAGAGATTCAAATGTAAGAAATGCAGCAACACTACATACTGCAAGGAGTTAAAATGACGCATCTGGAGACACATAAACCTCACCTGTGGGATGATGAATTTAGACCCGCAGTTCCACTGATGAGAGGCAGGAACCTCCACCACAAACTTGATACCTTTAGATAACCAAGATTTAGAATAAGAGAGATGCAAACTAGGGGGAAAGTTGGGGTTATTCCAGAGAGGAGAGAAATGGGAAGGATGAATTAGTCAATTTTAAAAAATTGGTGCAATAATCCCCAATGTATCAGGTGACATTAAGGACTGCGTTAGTCGAGCATGCCATAGGCAGCAGTTATGGGAGAATACCCAGCAACAAGGACAAAAAATCTACTGTACAGGCCAAAGATTCTAGCTCTACCCAACAAGGCAAATACCAAAACTACACCACCGCCTGACTTAGGTGTGCTGCCAAATAATATAACCTCCAAAAAAGGCTCGGTCAGACTTGAAATGAAGGAAGGTTTCACGCATCACAGACTAACTGATCTAGCACTTTCTCCACATCCAGAGAAAGTAATAGAGCATACAACTTGGAGCAATTAATGGAGAGTACAAGGCTAACAATGCATCTGGTGTTGTCTCGTGCTTGTCCCTCTGGAATGAAACCTACATGAACGCTGCCGATAAATTGGGGAAGTAGCGTAAGGCTTTACCCATCCTTTATCTCATTGCCTCTATGTCACTTATTCAGGAAAATGGGATCAACAATCAAGTGTTATCTCTGCATGAAGAATTATAAGGGCACGGTCGTGCCCTTATATTAAGGCTGAATCGAACAAACGGAATTCTCCCATAGGGAACTTCTGAGATGGGGGCATGGTGTTTGAGGGGCTACACCTCAAAACTGATTAGACGTACTGAGCTGAAATTTGGTATGGACGCGTAGAATCGTCACCCGGTGCTGCATGCCAAATTTCAGGGCAAAATAATAAAAAATGAGGAATTGGGAGTAACCTAAAGTTCCAACTGTCAGTTTTTTTCTGCCACTCCCTCTGTGGCTTTTTGACATGGTTTTCCTATAGAGTGAATGAGGAGATTTTTGGGAAGGCATAACTCAGGATAGAGGACGAATTAAGACCTGGGGTTTGTTTTATTAGATAGATCTTGCCCCAGTGTAGTGCCTTTTGGGGTTGTGGTTTTTGAGAAAGTTATAGTTTTTTTTTAATTAAGTAAAATATGCCCCATTATAAAGATAGGGCTTTTCAATTTGTTGCGGCTGCGCAGTGGCCGCCAGCAGGGGGTGTACAAACAGTAGCTTCAAATGGGTGTACAAATATGGCTGACATCTGCACAGAAGCGGACATCGGATCTGCGATCCTCCTCGCAGCCAGAACACTCTGCCGGTCCACTCCTTAAATTGACGCTTGGCCAGCAATAAGGTATCCGGGGGGGGGGAAAGGGGCAGTAAGTGAGCGGCGCAGGTGGCTCATTTATACACCGGGCGCCCTGTGCGGCGGTGTAATATTGCCCCCCGCCGCCGCGTGTGCTCTGACCTGGGAAGGGAATGCTGGCACAGGAGTGCAGACTACCTCTCTGGCTGATGGGTGATGAGAGTTATCTGCAGTGCATGGGAGGCTCCCCGGCTCTGCTGCTAGTACGGTGTGAGTGCGGCCAGGCAGATGTGTCAGTGTGGAACTGCCAGCGAGTCACCCAGTGACCCGTCAGAGCAGCGGAGGAGGGATGCGGCGTCATACACCCAGCAGCAGCATCTCCGTCCTCACAACCGCTGCCCGGACACCGCACACACAGCTGCTGCCCGCTCCTTGCTGCTGGACACTATTGGGGAGGGCCTGGCGTGTGCCAGCGGCGGCTGCCCGGGGATATATACTGTGCACCGGTCCCTGGGCTGGGAGTCTCTGTGCTGCACTTGCACAGTGTGAGGAGGACACAGAGGGGAGGGGGTTTTATATCCACACACACAGGAGACACGCTGAACCGCACCATCAGGAGGATCCCACCACCACAGTCCAGAGAAGCGTGTGTGTGTGTGTGTGTGTGTGTGTCCGCCCCTCCTCCTCCCTGCTGTTTGTCCGGCCACCCCCCCCCCCCGCCCCTGCTGTGTGTCCGGCCACCCTCCCCTCCCCTGCTGTGTGTCCGGTCACCCCCCACCTCCTCCCCTGCTGTGTGTCCGGTCACCCCCCACCTCCTCCCCTGCTGTGTGTCCGGTCACCCCCCACCTCCTCCCCTGCTGTGTGTCCGGCCACCCTCCCCTCCTCCCCTGCTGTGTGTCCGGCCACCCTCCCCTCCTCCCCTGCTGTGTGTCCGGCCACCCTCCCCTCCCCTGCTGTGTGTCCGGCCACCCTCCCCTCCCCTGCTGTGTGTCCGGCCACCCTCCCCTCCCCTGCTGTGTGTCCGGCCGCCCTCCCCTCCACTGCTGTGTGTCCGGCCACCCCCCCTCCTCCCGCTGTGTCCGGCCACCCCCTACCACCTTCCCTCCCTGCCGTGTGTCCGGTCACCCTCCCCTCCCTGCTGTGTGTCCGGCCGCCCTCCCCTCCACTGCTGTGTGTCCGGCCACCCCCCCACCTCCTCTCCCCCTCCCTGCTGTTTGTCCGGCCACCCTCCCCTCCCCTGCTGTGTGTCCGGCCACACCCCCGCCCCTGCTGTGTGTCCGGCCACCCACCCCTCCCCTGCTGTGTGTCCGGCCACCCCCCCCTCCTCCCCTGCTGTGTGTCTGGCCACCCCCCCTCCTCCCCGCTGTGAGTCCGGCCACCCTCCCCTCCCCTGCTGTGTGTCCGGCCACCCTCCCCTCCCCTGCTGTGTGTCCGGCCACCCCCCCCGCCCCTGCTGTGTGTCCGGCCACCCCCCCTCCTCCCCTTCTGTGTGTCCGGCCACCCCCCCTCCTCCCGCTGTGTCCGGCCACCCCCTACCACCTTCCCTCCCTGCCGTGTGTCTGGTCACCCTCCCCTCCCTGCTGTGTGTCCGGCCGCCCTCCCCTCTACTGCTGTGTGTCCGGCCACCCCCCTCCTCCTCCCCCCCCCCACCTCCTCCTCCCCCTCCTCTCCCCCTCCCTGCTGTTTGTCCGGCCACCCTCCCCTCCCCTGCTGTGTGTCCGGCCACACACCCCCCGCCCCTGCTGTGTGTCCGGCCACCCTCCCCTCCCCTGCTGTGTGTTTGCCCCCCCCCCCCCCCCGCCCCTGCTGTGTGTCCGGCCACCCCCCCCCCTCCTCCCCTGCTGTGTGTCCGGCCACCCCCCCTCCTCCCCTGCTGTGTGTCCGGCCACCCTCCCCTCCCATGCTGTGTGTCCGGCCACCCCCCCCGCCCCTGCTGTGTGTCCGGCCACCCCCCCCCCTCCTCCCCTGCTGTGTGTCCGGCCACCCCCCCTCCTCCCGCTGTGTCCGGCCACCCCCTACCACCTTCCCTCCCTGCCGTGTGTCCGGTCACCCTCCCCTCCCTGCTGTGTGTCCGGCCACCCCCCCTCCTCCCGCTGTGTCCGGCCACCCCCTACCACCTCCCCTCCCTGCCGTGTGTCCGGTCACCCTCCCCTCCCTGCCGTGTGTCCGGTCACCCTCCCCTCCCTGCTGTGTGTCCGGCCACCCCCCCTCCTCCCGCTGTGTCCGGCCACCCCCTACCACCTTCCCTCCCTGCCGTGTGTCTGGTCACCCTCCCCTCCCTGCTGTGTGTCCAGGCACCCCCCCCGCCCCTGCTGTGTGTCCGGCCACCCCCTACCTCCTTCCCTCCCTGCCGTGTGTCCGGTCACCCTCCCCTCCCTGCTGTGTGTCCGGCCACCCCCCCTCCTCCCGCTGTGTCCGGCCACCCCCTACCACCTTCCCTCCCTGCCGTGTGTCTGGTCATCCTCCCCTCCCTGCTGTGTGTCCAGGCACCCCCCCCCCCCGCCCCTGCTGTGTGTCCGGCCGCCCTCCCCTCCCCTGCTGTGTGTCCAGCCACCCCCCCCCCTCCTCCTCCTCCCTGCTGTGTGTCCGGCCGCCCCCCCCCCCCTTCCCTTCCTGCTGTGTGTCTGGCCACCCCCCCCTCCCTGCTGTGTGTCCGGCCACCACCCCCCAGACACGCAGCGCCTGACACACACAGACATGCAGCGCCTGACACACATGCACACGCATATGCAGCGCCTGACACACACGCAGCACCTGACACACACACAGACGCAGCACCTGACACTAACACGGACCTGACACACACGCACACACACGCAGCGCCTGACACACACACACAGACACGCAGCGCATTTGACACACACAGACACGCAGCGCATTTGACACACACAGACACGCAGCGCATTTGACACACAGACACGCAGCGCATTTGACACACACAGACACACAGCGCATTTGACACACACGCACACGCAGCACCTGACACACGCACACACAGCACCTGACACACAGACTCACATACACCTGACAGACGCACTCACACGCTGCACCTGACATACACACACGCAGCACCTGACACACACGCAGACACGCAGCACCTGCCACGCACACACGCAGCACCTGACACGCACACACGCAGCACCTGACACACACGCAGCACCTGGCACACGCACACACGCAGCACCTGACACGCAGCGCCTGACACGTGCAGACACGCAGCGCCTGACACGCAGCGCCTGACACGCGCAGACACGCAGCGCCTGACACGCGCAGACACGCAGCGCCTGACACGCGCAGACACGCAGCGCCTGACACGCGCAGACACGCAGCGCCTGACACGCGCAGACACGCTGCGCCTGACACGCGCAGACACGCAGCGCCTGACACGCGCAGACACGCAGCGCCTGACACGCGCAGACACGCAGCGCCTGACACGCGCAGACACGCAGCGCCTGACACGCGCAGACACGCTGCGCCTGACACGCGCAGACACGCAGCGCCTGACACGCGCAGACACGCAGCGCCTGACACGCGCAGACACGCAGCGCCTGACACGCGCAGACACGCAGCGCCTGACACACACACAGACATGCAGCACCTGACACACACATGCAGCACCTGACAGACACACATACACACACACACACACACACACACACAGACATGCAGCACCTGACACACCCACACATTTACAGACATGCAGCACCTGACACACCCACACACATACAGACATGCAGCAACTGACACACCCACACACATACAGACATGCAGCAACTGACACACACACACACACACACACACACACACACATACAGACATGCAGCACCTGACACACCCACACACATACAGACATGCAGCACCTGACACACCCACACACATACAGACATGCAGCACCTGACACACCCACACACATACAGACATGCAGCAACTGACACACACACATACAGATATGCAGCACCTGACACACACACACACACACACACACACACAGGCAGCACCTGTCACACAAATATACATGTGGCATTTAACGCACACACGCACAGCACCTGACACACAATCATATACACTCAGAGCATCTAACACACACATACACACGCAGCACCTGCCACTCACACATATATACACATGCAGCACCTGCCACTCCCACATACATGAACAGCACCTAACACACACATATATACATGCAGCACCTGACACACACATACACGCGCAGCACCTGACAGTCACACACATACAGATGCGACACCTGACACAAACACATACACGCTCAACACCTGACACCCACGTGGCAGCTGACGCATACAAATGCAGCACCTGAGATACACACATGTACACGTGCAGCACCTGAGACACACACATACACGTACAGCACCTGACATACACACACACACATGTATGTACAGGCGCGGCTCCAGGCACACACATACATACATACGTACGTACGTACACACACGGCACTTGACACACACACACGTACACGCGCGGCACCTGACACACACACACACACACACACACACACACACACGTACGTACACGTGTGGCACCTGACACACACACACGTATGCACACGCGTGGCTCCTGACACACACACACACACGCATGGCTCCTGACACACACACATGTACTTACACGCGCGGCTCCTGACAACCACACGCATGTACACGCGCGGCACCTGACACATACACGCGTGTACGTACACACATGCACAGCACCTGACATACACACATGTAGGTACATGCCACCTGACACACACACGTACACGCACGACACTTGACACACACGTACGTGCACGCACGGCACTGACACGTACGTACGCGCACGGCACCTGACACACACGTACATACTAGTGATGAGTGGGTTCGGTTCGTCAGAATCCGAACCCCCCGAACTTCACCCATTTTACAAGGGTATGAGGCAGGTTCGAACCTTCCCGCCTTGCTCGGCTAACCCGAGCGCGCCCTAACGTCATCATCCCGCTGTCGGATTCTCGCGAGATTCGGATGTCTGCATTCGTGGAAAGGGGTCCTATGTGTAAACATGGGACCCCTTTCAGTCCGTCTGGTCCGGGTGTTCGGTTTGTTGTTTTGCCAAGTACGTGGATTTAATCTGGAACCTGGATCAGGTGAGTATAATTATCTTTTATATTCAGGTACCCGTGGATTCTACTTGGAGAAGAGGACCGACTGCTTCGTGTCAACATAGGTAAGTATGTGTGTGTCGGCAGGTGTGAAATAAAGTTTTACTTTCACGGTGTCTGTGTCCTGTTTTTATTTGGGTATTCTTTCCCCAGTAGAACTACAGGTACCAGCGGGCCCGTTTTTCTCCTGCATGCTGGTACTTGTGGTTCTCCAAGTACCAGCTTGCGGGGGAGGCTTACTGGGACTTGTAGTACTACTGGAAAAAACAATATTCTTTCAATTTTCTCAAGGCTATCAGCCTCCCATCCGCAGCCCTTGGATGGGGGGACAGCCTCGGGCTTCACCCCTGGCCCTTGGGTGGCTGGGGGAGGGACCCCTTGATTGAAGGGGTCCCCACTCCCCCAGGGTACCCCGGCCAGGGGTGACTAGTTGGATATTTAATGCCACGGCAGCAGGGCACTGTATAAAAGTGACCCCCGGCTGTGGCATTATCTGTCCAGCTAGTGGAGCCCGATGCTGGTGTAAAAAATACGGGGGACCCCTACTCTTTTTGTCCCCCGTATTTTTTTGCACCAGCACCAGGCGCAGCGCCCGGTGCTGGTTTTAAAAATACGGGGGATCCCCTGTCCGTTTTTTCCCCGGATTTTTAGAACCAGGAGCGGCTCGAAGAGCCCGAGGCTGGTTATGCTTTGGAGGGGGGACACCACGCAATTTTTTTTTTTTTTTTCGTTTTTTTCACATTCCATTTAAAAAAAATAAAAAAAAAATAATCTTTTAAAAAATATATAAATAATACTTGTGCCTCCAAAAAAGACAAACCAAGTACCTAATCCAGGCATTCCCAACCGCGGTCCTCAAGGCACACCAACAGTGCAGGTTTTAGTGATATCCAGGCTGCAGCACAGATGGTTAAATCAAAATAACTGAGCTACTAATTAAGTCACCTGTGCTGAAGCCTGGATATCACTAAAACCTGCACTGTTAGTGTGCCTTGAGAGCCGCGGTTGGGAATGCCTGACCTAATCCCTTCTAATATAAATAGATATGCTATTACCAAAAAAAAAAAAAAAAACAGCAAAAAAAAAAACATGTTTTTACATTTTTTTATTAGAATCCGCCAGCAAAGTGTGGTGGATTGAAAATGACGAATTTACTGTTTAAAAGCACTGTTGTCGAATTTACAAACTTCAATTGAATATACTTTTGTCGAATTGCCGCATTTGTACCATTGCAGAAAAGTAGAATTTGTCAAATGTCGAATTTTTTAAAAAATCGAATTTTGAAAGCCTGTAAGAATAGGCCCCGCCCCCTTCTACACATCAGCCGTCCCCTTCTACCCCTGTACCTTGCTCTCTCCCGTCTGTAGGACTAGGCCCCGCCCCCTTTTTACCCTCCAGTGACTGCTCTCTCCTGACAAGTGGACCAGGCCTGCCCCCTACACGCTGCTGGTGTCTTCATTGTTACTTGGTCTGGAGCTCCGCTGGGGAGAGAACTCACGTGAGTTCATTAAGAATGAGGAACTGGGATGTTTTAATTTTATTGTGAGTAGTGTAGTGTGGTGATGTAGTATGTTGTATGGGGGGTATAGTGTAATTATGAAGTGCAGCATATGGGAGGGCTATAGCATAGTGATGTAGTGTGGCATATGGGGGGTAGTAGCGCATAGGCATGCGCACAGGCACTCCCTAATGTCCAGCACCGCTGCACGCCACGCTTGCTGTAGCACAGTGATCGCTGAGTGTGTGATCGGTGGAGCCTAGCCTGCTGCTAATTTCCGTACCTCCCCACCACCGCTGCGCCCGCCCCCCCTCTGCCTGCTGCTAATACTATGCTGAGTGCATTCGTCGGCGGCCTCACTGGGGGGACTGGCGTCACCTTGCAATGTGACGTGGTGATGTCCGCCCATGCTCTCCTCCCGCCCACCAGTGCTTTCCTCTCGCTGCGGTCTCTCAGTCCTAGTGTGCCGCGGCCGCCACACCACTGGCAGTGTTCCTCTAGGAGGGACTGGGAGCCGCCAGCAGACACATTCTGCTGAGACTTACTTGTCAGTGCGGGTTCCGGACGGCAGGCGGCTGGTGGGAGGGCAGACGGGGAGCAGGTGTCACAAGGAGTGTGTGGGTAACTAATTCACAATACTTCCGCTCAACGTGGCACTGCTGATCCTTCATCTCCCATGTCTCTTCACCAGGTGGCGGGCGGCCTGGAAATGAAGTGATGTGTTGTGCAGCAGTCAGTGTGAAGTGACTGTGAGTAACACTGGTGGTGCTGATGATGCTGCTGCAGAATCGGGAAGCAATTAATTCATAAATATAATGTACTCTATCAGTGTATTATACATACATAAACATGTACATACGTGTATTTGTGTATACATGTTTATACATGAGTGTGTGTGTGTGTGTGTGTGTGTGTGTGTGTGTGTGTGTGTGTGTGTGTGTGTGTGTGTGTGTGTGTATATGTATGTATATATATATATATATATATATATATATATATATGACTTGGGGTTTGTTTTATTAGATAGAGCATGTCCCAGTGAAGTGCCTTTTGGGGTTGTGGTTTTTCAGAAAGTTACAGGGTTTTTTTTAATTAAGAGAAATATGCCCCATTATAGAGATGGGGCATTTCAATTTGTTGCGCCTGCGCAGTGGCCGCCAGCAGGGGGTGTACTACAGGGCCTTCACTTGAGAGCCGCAATATGGCCGCCTTCTCCCCGGTTATTCTGTAAATAGGAAAATAACCTCACAGGTTCACATAGGGCAGAGTTGCCACTACTAGTGCAGGGCTGTAACGTACCGTACTAAGGAAAAGCCATATTCTAAAGCGGCACGGTGACATCACCCCTCTCATAGACACCAGGGCGCAGCACACTGTACGGGGTACACTTGGTACACACACCTGTTAGCTCAGGGCAGCACTATAGGACCCTCCTGTAATGCTGTGCTGGCGGCGTGTAGTGATCAGGGCACTGGGAGACTGGCTGGCTGGTCTCCGTCTCTGCTGCCTATAGAACTTCCACCTCTGTTATATATCAGGGCTGCTCTCCTGTGTGTTCTCTTCCTCTCCTACCTCACACTGGAACTGGCCGCCCAGAGAACGAGAGGGCAGCGCCTGACAGAGAGGGTGCAGCAATCTGTGTGGGCAGAGCCCTTCACAGCAAGGTGTCCTTATGCTGTGCCCCGTGTAGTCACTGTGATCAATACAGACTCTCACCCTGGTATGCTCTCTATTTATTATTTATTTCTCTATCGTCCTAGTGGATGCTGGGGTTCCTGAAAGGACCATGGGGAATAGCGGCTCCGCAGGAGACAGGGCACAAAAAGTAAAGCTTTTAACCATGTGGTGTGTACTGGCTCCTCCCCCTATGACCCTCCTCCAAGCCTCAGTTAGGTTTTTGTGCCCGGCCGAGAAGGGTGCAATCTAGGTGGCTCTCCTAAAGAGCTGCTTAGAAAAAGTTTAGCTAGGTTTTTTATTTTACAGTGATTCCTGCTGGCAACAGGATCACTGCAGCGAGGGACTTAGGGGAGAAGGAGTCAACTCACCTGCGTGCAGGATGGATTGGCTTCTTGGCTACTGGACATCAAGCTCCAGAGGGACGATCACAGGTACAGCCTGGATGGGTCACCGGAGCCGCGCCGCCGGCCCCCTTGCAGATGCTGAAGACAGAAGATGGTCCAGAATCGGCGGCAGAAGACTCCTCAGTCTTCTTAAGGTAGCGCACAGCACTGCAGCTGTGCGCCATTGCTCCCAGCACACTTCACACGGCAGTCACTGAGGGTGCAGGGCGCTGGGGGGGGGCGCCCTGGGCAGCAATGAGAAACCTTTTTTAGGCATAAAATACCTCACATATAGCCTCCGGGGGCTATATGGAGATATTTAACCCCTGCCTGAATCCATTGAAGAGCGGGAGACGAGCCCGCCGAAAAAGGGGCGGGGCCTATCTCCTCAGCACACGGCGCCATTTTCCTCTCACAGCTCCGCTGGTCAGGAAGGCTCCCAGTCTCTCCCCTGCACTGCACTACAGAAACAGGGTAAAACAAGAGAGGGGGGGCAAAATTGTGGCATTATATATATTTAAAGCAGCTATATAGGGAGCACTTATTATAAGGCTATCCCTGTCATATATAGCGCTTTTGGTGTGTGCTGGCAGACTCTCCCTCTGTCTCCCAAAAGGGCTAGTGGGGTCCTGTCTTCGTTTAGAGCATTCCCTGTGTGTCTGCTGTGTGTCGGTACGCGTGTGTCGACATGTATGAGGACGATATTGGTGTGGAGGCGGAGCAATTGCCAAATATGGGGATGTCACCTCCTAGGGGGTCGACACCAGAATGGATGCCTTTATTTATGGAATTACGGGATAGTGTCAACACGCTAAAGCAGTCGTTTGACGACATGAGACGGCCGGACAATCAATTAGTGCCTGTCCAGGCGCCTCAAACACCGTCAGGGGCTGTAAAACGCCCTTTGCCTCAGTCGGTCGACACAGACCCAGACACAGGCACTGATTCCAGTGGTGACGGTGACGAATCAACCGTATTTTCCAGTAGGGCCACACGTTATATGATTTTGGCAATGAAGGAGGCGTTACATATAGCTGATACTACAGGTACCACTAAACAGGGTATTATGTGGGGTGTGAAAAAACTACCTATAGTTTTTCCTGAATCAGAAGAATTAAATGAGGTGTGTGATGAAGCGTGGGTTGCCCCCGATAAAAAAATGCTAATTTCAAAGAAGTTATTGGCTTTATACCCTTTCCCGCCAGAGGTTAGGGCGCGCTGGGAAACACCTCCTAGGGTGGACAAGGCGCTCACACGCTTATCAAAACAAGTGGCGTTACCCTCTCCTGAGACGGCCGCACTTAAAGATCCAGCAGATAGGAGGATGGAAAATATCCAAAAAAGTATATACACACATACAGGTGTTATACTACGACCAGCTATAGCGACAGCCTGGATGTGCAGTGCTGGAGTAGCTTGGTCAGAGTCCCTGATTGAAAATATTGATACCCTGGATAGGGACAATGTTTTACTGTCTTTGGAGCAAATAAAGGATGCATTTCTTTATATGCGTGATGCACAGAGGGATATCTGCACGCTGGCATCACGGGTAAGTGCTATGTCCATTTCGGCCAGAAGAAGTTTATGGACGCGACAGTGGTCAGGCGATGCGGACTCAAAACGGCATATGGAAGTTTTGCCGTATAAAGGGGAGGAGTTATTTGGAGTCGGTCTATCGGATTTGGTGGCCACGGCTACGGCCGGGAAATCCACCTTTTTACCTCAAGTCACTCCCCAACAGAAAAAGACACCGACTTTTCAACCGCAGCCCTTTCGTTCCTTTAAAAACAAGAGAGCAAAGGGATATTCATATCTGCCACGAGGCAGAGGAAAGGGGAAGAGACAGCAACAGGCAGCTCCTTCCCAGGAACAGAAGCCCTCCCCCGCTTCTACAAAAGCTTCAGCATGACGCTGGGGCTTCTCAAGCGGACTCGGGGGCGGTGGGGGGTCGTCTCAAGAATTTCAGCGCGCAGTGGGCTCACTCGCAGGTAGATCCCTGGATCCTGCAGATAATATCTCAGGGGTACAGGTTAGAACTAGAGACGTCTCCACCTCGCCGTTTCCTGAAGTCTGCTTTACCAACGTCCCCCTCCGACAGGGTGACGGTCTTGGAAGCCATTCACAAGCTGTACTCTCAGCAGGTGATAGTCAAAGTACCCCTTTTACAACAGGGAAAGGGGTATTATTCCACTCTATTTGTGGTACCGAAGCCGGACGGCTCGGTAAGACCTATTCTAAATCTGAAATCCCTGAACCTGTACATAAAAAAGTTCAAGTTCAAGATGGAGTCACTCAGAGCGGTGATAGCGAACCTGGAAGAAGGGGACTTTATGGTATCCTTGGACATCAAGGATGCGTATCTCCACGTCCCAATTTACCCCTCACACCAGGGGTACCTCAGGTTCGTCGTACAAAACTGTCACTATCAGTTTCAGACGCTGCCGTTTGGATTGTCCACGGCACCTCGGGTCTTTACCAAAGTAATGGCCGAGATGATGATTCTTCTTCGAAGAAAAGGCGTGTTAATTATCCCATACTTGGACGATCTCCTGATAAGGGCAAGGTCAAGAGAACAGCTAGAGATGGGAGTAGCACTGTCTCAAGAAGTGCTAAAACAGCACGGGTGGATTTTGAATATTCCAAAATCCCAGTTAATTCCGACAACACGTCTGCTGTTCCTAGGGATGATTCTGGACACGGTTCAGAAAAAGGTATTTCTCCCGGAGGAAAAAGCCAAGGAGTTATCCGAACTTGTCAGGAACCTCCTAAAGCCAGGAAAGGTGTCTGTACATCAATGCACAAGAGTCCTGGGAAAAATGGTGGCTTCTTACGAAGCAATTCCATTCGGCAGATTCCACGCAAGAATTTTCCAGAGGGATCTGCTCGACAAATGGTCAGGGTCGCATCTTCAGATGCACCGGCGGATAACCCTGTCTCCAAGGACAAGGGTATCTCTTCTGTGGTGGTTGCAGAGCGCTCATCTATTGGAGGGCCGCAGATTCGGCATACAGGATTGGATCCTGGTGACCACGGACGCCAGCCTGAGAGGCTGGGGAGCAGTCACACAAGGAAGGAACTTCCAGGGCGTGTGGTCGAGCCTGGAGATGTCTCTTCACATAAACATTCTGGAACTAAGAGCAATCTACAATGCTCTAAGTCAGGCAGAACCTCTGCTTCTAGGAAAACCGGTGTTGATCCAGTCGGACAACATCACGGCAGTCGCCCATGTAAACAGACAGGGCGGTACAAGAAGCAGGAGTGCAATGGCAGAAGCTGCGAGGATTCTTCGCTGGGCGGAGAATCATGTGATGGCACTGTCAGCAGTGTTCATCCCGGGAGTGGACAACTGGGAAGCAGACTTCCTCAGCAGACACGACCTTCACCCGGGAGAGTGGGGACTTCATCCAGAAGTTTTCCACATGCTTGTAACCCGTTGGGAAAGACCAATGGTGGACATGATGGCGTCTCGCCTCAACAAAAAACTGGACAGGTATTGCGCCAGGTCAAGAGACCCGCAGGCAATAGCTGTGGACGCGCTGGTAACGCCTTGGGTGTACCAGTCGGTGTATGTGTTTCCTCCTCTGCCTCTCATACCAAAGGTATTGAGAATTATAAGGAAAAGAGGAGTAAGAACGATACTAGTGGCTCCGGATTGGCCAAGAAGGACTTGGTACCCGGAACTTCAAGAGATGATCACGGACGATCCGTGGCCTCTACCTCTGAGAAGGGACCTGCTTCAGCAAGGTCCCTGTCTGTTTCAAGACTTACCGCGGCTGCGTTTGACGGCATGGCGGTTGAACGCCGGATCCTAAAGGGAAAAGGCATTCCGGAGGAAGTCATTCCTACTTTGATTAAAGCAAGGAAGGAAGTAACCGCGAAACATTATCACCGCATTTGGCGAAAATATGTTGCGTGGTGCGAGGATCGGAGTGCTCCGACGGAGGAATTTCAACTGGGTCGATTCCTGCATTTCCTGCAATCAGGATTGTCTATGGGTCTCAAGTTGGGATCTATTAAGGTTCAAATTTCGGCCCTGTCAATATTCTTCCAAAAAGAATTGGCCTCAGTTCCTGAGGTCCAGACTTTTGTTAAGGGTGTACTGCGTATACAGCCCCCTGTAGTGCCTCCGGTGGCACCGTGGGATCTAAACGTAGTTTTAGATTTCCTCAAATCCCATTGGTTTGAACCACTAAAAAAGGTGGATTTGAAATATCTCACATGGAAAGTGTCCATGCTACTAGCCCTGGCTTCAGCCAGGAGGGTGTCAGAACTGGCGGCTTTATCTTACAAAAGCCCATATCTAATTTTCCATTCGGATAGGGCAGAACTGCGGACGCGTCCGCATTTTCTCCCTAAGGTGGTATCAGCGTTTCACCTGAACCAGCCTATTGTAGTGCCTGCGGCTACAAACGACTTGGAGGACTCCAAGTTGTTGGACGTTGTTAGAGCTTTAAAAATATACATTTCAAGGACGGCTGGAGTCAGAAAATCTGACTCGCTGTTTATACTGTATGCACCCAACAAGCTGGGTGCTCCTGCTTCTAAGCAGTCGATTGCTCGTTGGATTTGTAGCACAATTCAACTTGCACATTCTGTGGCAGGCCTGCCACAGCCTAAATCTGTTAAGGCCCATTCCACAAGGAAGGTGGGCTCATCTTGGGCGGCTGCCCGAGGGGTCTCGGCATTACAACTCTGCCGAGCAGCTACGTGGTCGGGGGAGAACACGTTTGTAAAATTCTACAAATTTGATACCCTGGCAAAAGAGGACCTGGAGTTCTCTCATTCGGTGTTGCAGAGTCATCCGCACTCTCCCGCCCGTTTGGGAGCTTTGGTATAATCCCCATGGTCCTTTCAGGAACCCCAGCATCCACTAGGACGATAGAGAAAATAAGAATTTACTTACCGATAATTCTATTTCTCGGAGTCCGTAGTGGATGCTGGGCGCCCATCCCAAGTGCGGATTATCTGCAATAATTGTACATAGTTATTGTTGCCTTCATCGGGTTATTGTTGTAGGAAGCCATCTTTCAGAGGCTCCTCTGTTATCATACTGTTAACTGGGTTTTAGATCACAAGTTGTACGGTGTGATTGGTGTGGCTGGTATGAGTCTTACCCGGGATTCAAGATCCTTCCTTATTGTGTACGCTCGTCCGGGCACAGTACCTAACTGAGGCTTGGAGGAGGGTCATAGGGGGAGGAGCCAGTACACACCACATGGTTAAAAGCTTTACTTTTTGTGCCCTGTCTCCTGCGGAGCCGCTATTCCCCATGGTCCTTTCAGGAACCCCAGCATCCACTACGGACTCCGAGAAATAGAATTATCGGTAAGTAAATTCTTATTTTTTTTACACTGCGGCATGCTCGAGGGAAGGGAGCAGGCACCACCCCACCGCCACTACTCCGCCAGCATCACTGCAGAGCCGGTCAGTGTTCCGTCGGCAATGAGCAGTAGGCAGCCACCAGCAACAACAGTCAGGAAGCTGTTACTCCCGGCAGCAGTAGCGTCAAGCTGCAATTCAGCCAGCGGCACGATGATCCGGGAGACAGTGGCAGCACAGGGAAGCAGTACCCCCTCCAATCGCGGCACCAACCAGGAGACTGAGGCAGCAACCTGCCCCCAGCAGCAGCACCACCCTGATGATAGGTAAGATGCATTTTGGTGTCACAAGAAGGTGGCCGGAGTAGTGGCTGGCTGTGGTCACTCCCCGGGGAAAAGTGATAGTGATTTCAGTGTTCCCTTGAGCAGTGATTGGATGTGTAGCTGTATGGAGGCTATGTATGTATAGATGTGAGCGGCAGTGTGCGGATGTATGGGGGCGGCAGTGTGCGGATGTATGAGATCGGCAGTGTGCGGATGTATGAGAGCGGCAGTGTGCGGATGTATGAGAGCGGCAGTGTGCGGATGTATGAGAGCGGCAGTGTGCGGATGTATGAGAGCGGCAATGTACGGCTGTATAACTGCGTCGGTGTGCGGCTGTATGAGTGCGATGGTATGTGGTTGTATGAGTGCTATGGTGTGCAGCTGTATGCGTGCGGTGGTGTGCGGTTGTAAGAGTGCGGCGGTGTACGGTTGTAAGAGTGCAGCAATGTGCGGTTGTAAGAGTGCGGCAGTGTGCGGTTGTAAGAGTGCGGCAGTGTGCGGTTGTAAGAGTGCGGCAGTGTGCGGTTGTAAGAGTGCGGCAGTGTGCGGTTGTAAGAGTGCGGCAGTGTGCGGTTGTAAGAGTGCGGCAGTGTGCGGTTGTAAGAGTGCGGCAGTGTGCGGTTGTAAGAGTGCGGCAGTGTGCGGATGGATGTATGAGAGCGGCAGTGTACGGCTGTGTAACTGCGTCGGTATGCGGCTGTATAACCGCGTCGGTGTGCGGCTGTATGAGAGCAGCAGTGTGCGGATGTATGAGAGCGGGGTTGTACGGCTGTATGAGAGCGGCAGTGTGCGGATGTATGAGAGCGGCAGTGTGCGGATGTATGAGAGCGGCAGTGTGCGGATGTATGAGAGCGGCAGTGTGTGGATGTATGAGAGCGGCAGTGTGCGGATGTATGAGAGCGGCAGTGTGCGGATGTATGAGAGCGGCAGTGTGCGGATGTATGAGAGCGGCAGTGTGCGGATGTATGAGAGCGGCAGTGTGCGGCTGTATAACTGCGTTGGTGTGTGGATGTATGAGTGCGGCAGTGTGCAGATGTGTGAGAGCGGCAGTGTGCGGATGTATGAGAGCGGCAGTGTGCAGATGTGTGAGAGCGGCAGTGTGCGGATGTATGAGAGCGGCAGTGTGCGGACGTATGAGAGCGGGATTGTTCGGATGTATGAGAGCGGCAGTGTGCGGATATATGAGAGCGGCAGTGTGCGGATGTATGAGAGCTGGGTTGTACGGATGTATGAGAGCGGCAGTGTATGGATGTATGAGAGCGGCAGTGTGCGGATGTATGAGAGCTGGGTTGTATGGATGTATGAGAGCGGCAGTGTATGAATGTATGAGAGCAGAAGTGTACAGTTGTGTGAGAGCGGCAGTGTGCGGATGTATGAGAGCTGGGTTGTACGGATGTATGAGAGCGGCAGTGTGCGGATGTATGAGAGCGGCAGTGTACAGCTGTATGAGAGCGGCGGTGTGCGGCTGTATGAGAGCGGCAGTGTATGGATGTATGAGAGCGGCAGTGTGCGGATGTATGAGAGCGGCAGTGTGCGGATGTATGAGAGTGGCAGTGTGCGGATGTATGAGAGCGGCAGTGTGCGGATGTATGAGAGCGGCGGTGTGTGGATGTATGAGAGCGGCAGTGTATGGATGGCAGCGTCATAGGGAGGGATGTCGGAATGCTGTTATAGGATTCCTAATACAAAATGGAATCCCTATAGTGGGCGGGGCTGACACCATGGCACCACGTTGGGCTTGATGGGCAGGTAGTGCGGCAAGCACACCCAAATTGGCGTCAGACGTCGCCCGCAGTCCACACTGTGTACACGCGCAGCACCTGACGCACACACATGTACACGCGCAGCACCTGACGCACACACATGTACACGCGCAGCACCTGACGCACACACATGTACACGCGCAGCACCTGACGCACACTCATGTACACGTGCAGCACCTGATGCACACTCGTGTACACGCTCAGCACCTGACGCACACTCGTGTGCACGCGCAGCACCTGACGCACACTCGTGTACACGCGCAGCACCTGACGCACACTCGTGTACACTCGCAGCACCTGACACACACACATATACACGTGCGGCACCTGACACACACACGTAGCATCAGACACAATAAAATAAACATGCAGCACCTGAAACACACATACATGTGCGGCACCTGACACACACACACACGTAGCATCAGACACAATAAGATAAACATGCAGCACCTGACACACATATACACACGCAGCACCTGACACACACATATACAAGTGCGGCACCTGACACACACACACGTAGCATCAGACACAATAAAATAAACATGCAGCACCTGACACACATATACACATGTGGCACCTGACACACACACATATATACACGCAGCACCTGACACATACATATACACGCACACCATCAGACACACTAATATACACACGCAGCACCTGACACACACATACACACGCAGCACCTTACTCACACACACATGTACACGCGCAGCACCTGACACACACACACACGTACACGCGCAGCACCTGACGCACACTCGTGTACACGCGCAGCACCTGACGCACACTCGTGTACACGCTCAGCACCTGACGCACACTCGTGTGCACGCGCAGCACCAGACGCACACTCGTGTACACGCGCAGCACCTGACGCACACTCGTGTACACGCGCAGCACCTGACGCACACTCGTGTACACGCGCAGCACCTGACGCACACTCGTGTACATGCGCAGCACCTGACGCACACTCGTGTACACGCGCAGCACCTGACGCACACTCATGTACACGCGTAGCACCTGACGCACACTCATGTACACGCGCAGCACCTGACGCTCACTCATGTACACGCGCAGCACCTGCCACACACTCATGTACACGCGCAGCACCTGACGCACACTCATGTACACGTGCAGCACCTGACGCACACTCATGTACACGCGCAGCACCTGACGCACGCAGCACCTGACACAGACATAAGTATTCATGCACAGCACCAGACATACACTTGTACACACGCGGAGCACCTGATACACACACATATACACCCGCAACACCTGACACGCACACACACACACACACACACACACAGGACCTGACACACACATACACAGGCAGCACCTGACACCACGCACTCACACGTACAAGCAATGCATTTCACGCCTACCTCCAGCCTCAGTCACAGGCTGCTGCCGCCTACCCCCCTCCCTGCATCAGCTGCAAAGGCAGCAAAATATTTTGACCAAAGTCTAAAGGCCCATACACATTAAACAATGTCGATCTGTGAGCGACATCGTCTAATGTTTCCCCCTCCCGGGCCGGCGGCCGACTGTACACACTGAGCGATATGACCGCTCATATCGCTCAGTGACGTCACGCCCCCGCCAGCCCTGCATGAAGGTCGTGGACGACAGTCCACATCCTTCATGCATGCCCTACCGACAGCGACGATCGTTGCCGACCCGCGGGGCCGCGCATTCGTTCGTCTCTGGCAGCATACACACTTAACGATAAAACGAGCAACGTCGCTCAAGGAGGGGGAAAATGAGCGACGTCGCTCATTAAATCGTTAAGTGTGTACGGACTTTAAACAATTCGGTTTGGTAAATAAAATCATTTTGCACAGAATAGTGATGTTATACGAACATTTTCATTAAACATTTAAAAAATCAAATGTTTATTCTTACAGTGAAATTTTACATTTCTGAATAAAAAAAATAAATTTAAAAAAAGCGATGAAATTCCATAGACAAAAAACCTTACGGTTTCACATGTCCCATTAAGGCTTCTTAGACATGATCGAAATTTCAGAAACCTGTTGTAACTCTTCCACTCAAACTCCAAAAAGCAATGAAATTCCGATCATTAAGGCTGACGCCTTAATGGACGTGTTCCTTGCGCAATACAGATATGGTATGCCATCACAGCCTGTGGGTAAGTGCAGATTCAGCACTCTCAGAGAGTGACATAGCAGCTCCACCATTGTGTGAGTGACAGCAAATTCACAGATTTGTGTGCTCATTGAAATACACACATGCAGTCTATGCAACTGAAGGTCTGAGCGGAAGACAAAGCTGCTCGGATGAGGTAAGAGTGTTGTTGGTTGGAGGGAGGAGACAGCATTGTGGATGGGGGAACAAAAGTGTGTGGCTAGAGGGAAGGCTAAGCAGCACTAATGGGGGGGACAAAGAAACACAGGGGATAATTCAGACTGCAGCGATCGCAGTCTGAATTAGTTTGTGGGGTGCGAATGCACAATGGCTGCACTGTGCGTGCGTACCCGGGAGCGCAGTGGGGGGAGGGGAGGGCCTGACATGCGGGGCGGACTAGCCCTGTGCTGGGCGTCACATTGCATGTCAGAGTAAATGATTGTAGATGTGCTAAATTTGGCACATCTACAATCAACTGAGCAGCACAGAGAGAAGGAAACGGTGGTACAGACAAGGCACAGGTGGGGAAAGGCAGATGGTACAGATAAATTAGTACAGACTAGCACAGATGGGAGAACACAGCAGTAGGGATTGGGGAAGACAGAGCAGCATGGGGCTGTAGGGGAAGTAAGTGTAGATGCATAGACCGTAGATGTGGTATTATAGTTTTAGCAATTAACCAAGATGTTTGAGGGAGCTAAATGTGTATTCTAAATGAGATGGATGTATGGAGTTAGAAGGATGTTGTAACAAGGTGGGATTGTTGTGGTGACTGAATGGGATGGTTGTGAGGACTGCGTGGGATGGGAGCACCACATAACTGCTCAGACCTTCAGTTGCATAGACTGCATGTGTGTATTCCAATGAGCACACAAATCTGTGAATTAGCAGCTCCACCATTGTGTGAGTGACAGCAATGTCACTCTCTGAGAGTGCTGAATCTGCACTTACCCACAGGCTGTGATGGCATACCATATCTGTATTGCGCAAGGAACACGTCCATTAAGGCGTCAGCCTTAATGATCGGAATTTCATTGCTTTTTGGAGTTTGAGTGGAAGAGTTACAACAGGTTTCTGAAATTTCGATCATGTCTAAGAAGCCTTAATGGGACATGTGAAACCGTAAGGTTTTTTGTCTATGGAATATTTACTGTAGTTGTATAATAAGAAAAATAGAGCGTAGAGGAAGCAAGAAAAGAGAAAAAGAGAAGAGAGGAGAACTGCCAACACCATCACAACCCTAAGGTGTCGTGGAGGGATAAAGTAACATATAGGTCCGGTATTCCTGTGTTACCTTAAATTGAAGCCAGTCGAACCAGCTGGCTGTGAACCGAGACGCGGATTGTTCGGAAGATGATGTTAGGTCTTCCATTGCCATGTAGAAGTCGATTCTCTGAAACCAATTAGAAATAGGACGTGGTATGTGAGACCTCCAAAAGCACGGAATAGTGGCCCTAGCAGCGTTCATTAAGTGCCGCAATAGAGAGTTTTTGCATTGGGATAGGGGGAGATCTATTAAGTTAAGTAACCAGAACTCAAGAGTCTCTGGCACTGGGAATCCTGTAATTTGCCTAGTGATATACTGGACTTGCTGCCAGAAGGCAGTCAACCGCGGGCACCGCTACCAAATATGGCAAGGAGTGCCACGAGATTGGCCACACCTCCAACAAAGCTCCGATACACTTGGAAACATTTGGTGAACCCGGTCTGGACATCGATACCATCTCGAAACAATCTTATACTGTGTTTCTAGTGCTTGGAGTGAAGGTGAGCTAGCAAAAGTAAACTGAAAGACATGGGACCATTGTTCCGAGGTCAACTCTTTACCCATATCCTCATGCCAAGCCATAACAAATGCTAGGGGTTGGGAAGGAGTACTAGTAAGACAATGTCTGTACAGTAAAGATATTAGACATCGTGGCAAATTTTCAGAAAGACAGAAGGATTCGAAAGTCGTCGGCTTACACCCCATCGCACGGGCCGACAAAGCAGAATTTGAAGATAGGTCCAGAAAGAGTTGGGCGGTAAACCATAGGGTTGTTGCAAGTCTGCGAAGGAGTGGAGTCCGGCTGAACATATCAGGTGGCTCAGACGAGAAATCCCAGCTTTAGCCCAAGCTGATAGAGGAGATAAGGAAAGGGGGCTAGACGGTAGGTCCGGATTAAATAGTAAAGGTGTCGGCAATGAAGGGCCCGGGCTAAAGAGGTCCATATGTCTATATTTCTTCCATAACTTAAGGGTCGGGTCAAGGGTAGAATGTTTCACGCGTGGAATTTTTTGAAGCCAGGGGAGAATGTGTGAGGGGGTACCTGCAGCTGCTTCCACAATTAGTGGCCATTGCTTAGGGGAGGGGAAGCTAGACATTTCAATAACTCTGGACAAATGTACTGTGTGGTAATAGCTGATAAAATGAGGTAGTTACAGTCCACCTTCAGTGCGAGTGAGGATTGTGGATTGAGAAAGTCGGTACCCCTTTCGTCCCCAAATAAAACGACCAACAGAGGACTGCAACGTGGTAAAAAAGGAAGTAGGTACTGAAATAGGTAAAGTTTGAAGTAAATATAAAACTTTAGGGAGAATTGTCATCTTTACTGTATTAATCCTACCCAACCAAGTAAGTTGAAGTGCAGACCATTTATTAAAGTCTGTGGTAATCTTATGTAGCAAAGGGAGAAAAATGTAAATTATATAAATCAGTGATTTCTTTAGTCAAAATAACTCCCAAATACTTTAGCTGGGTAGGATGCCACTGAAACGGGAACAAGTCCCGGATTCCTTCAATTACTCGAGTAGGGGTTGAAATATTCAAGGCAACCGATTTGGTGAAGTTAATCTTAAAATTGGATAGCAAGTTAAACCTATGGAATTCCTGCATGAGAGACGGGAGGGAAGTTACTGGGTCCGTCAGGGTGGCCAAGAGGTCGTCTACATATAATGCCAATTTATGTTCCCGCTTTCCGGCCCACACCCCATGAATGTTCGTATTGGCCCGAATAGCTCTCGCCAGTGCCTCCATACAGAGGACAAATATAAGCGGGGACAAGGGACATCCCTGTCTCATGCCATTTCGTATCAAAAAGGGATCGGAGAGGGCACCATTCACTCGAACCCTAGCCGATGGAGATCTATAGAGAGTTAAAATATGACTAAGGCAGGTCGGACCCAGACCCATGTGTCCGAGAAGACCCTCCATGAATTGCCAATCAATCCTATCAAAAGCCTTCTCCACCTCGGTGGACAGAAGGACCATATGGGAGGACCCGGTCTGCGCAAGATGAACAAGATCAATATCTTTTGATGTATTATCTTTAGCCTCTCTACCCAAGACAAATCCCACCTGGTCCCCATGCACCACCGATGGGAGAAGGCGGCCCAAGCAATCTGCAAGCAATTTAGCAAAAAACCTTGATATCACAATTTAGAAGGAAAATAGGTCTGTAACTTGAGCACTGGGCGGGGTCCTTCCCCTCCTTTGGAATCACGGTTATATGTGCTTCAAAGGCCTGCGGAGAGAGAATCCTGTCTCAGCAGAAATAGAATTACACGCTTGAAAGAAAAGAGGTAGTAAAGATTGTTTAAAAGCTTTATAGTAGCCGACTGAGATGCCATCCTGGCCCTGCTTTTACCAGTTGGCGTTGCTGCCAGCGCTGTTTCTGGCTCTTCAATGGTAAAGGGCTGATCCAGAGCATCTAGAGCAGCGTCAGTAAATCTTGGAAAATCAACCTCTACAAGGTATCTCTGTATCATTACCTTTAAATCACAGGTAGTTTGGGGAGACTGATCCTTTCTAAGATTATAAAGGGAATCATAATATCTTTGAAAAGAATGAGCAATCCAAGGCAGTGTATATGCAATATGTCCCCCCGCCTCATGGATAGAATGAACCTAGGACTGCACTCGCTGGGCCTGTAACGCCCGAGCAAGCATAGCGCCAGGTTTGTTACCCCAAAGGTAAAAGTTTTGACGACATTTAGTCATTCCCAACTTAGTTTTATCCCATAAAAAATGTATTAAGGGCCTGGCGGGCTTCAGATAATTCTAGAAAAACCCCAGCATCAAGGGAAGATTGATGCGAGGCCTCCAAGGTCGCTATTCAGTCGATGAGCCACAGTTTTTGAGTTGAGAGCCAAGCTGTATACATCTACCTCAAATCACACATTTATGTGCTTCCCAGATTGTGACTGCACTAACATCTGGAGTGTCATTAGTTACAATATAATCAGAGATGGCGGTTGCCAGGGCCGTAACTAGGGGGGGGGCTAAGGGGGCATGCGCCCCGGGTGCAGGATTTGAGGGGGTGCCGAGGAGTTACAGAGGAGCAGGGTTTTTTGTTTTGTTTTTTACCGGCAGTGTTGTGCTGCTCCAGTGAGACAGCAGGCGGCTCCCGGGGCAGTGTCTCTGACCCACCTGTCTGGCGGCAGCTGCCTCCGATGCTGTGCAGGTGAGCTTCAGTACCTGGGATCTCTCCTATGTCGGCTACTGTCTTAAACTCTCGTCTTTGCCATGCAGTGATGCGGCTAGTGTGCAGTGCACTGTACAAGCTATAGAAGTGAGCTGTTGGTGCTGTGTTTTTCAGCAGGCTATGATTCCTGCTGCCTGCCTAGCACCAACCGATAATAAGCTGCAGGCTTCACCACACTGCCCCAGGATTATGCTTGCTAACAGGTGCAGTCACCGATGTTACAGAAATCAAAGGTTCACTTTGCTAGCTGTCCACTTGATAGTGGAAACAAAGGGGGTCATTCAGAGTTGATCGTAGCTGTGCAAAATTTTGCACAACTACGATCAACTTTCCTGACATGCGGGGGGACGCCCAGCACGGGGCTAGTCCACCCCGCATGTCAGTCCGGACCCCCTCGCAGAAGTGCAAAGGCATCGCACAGCGGCGATGCCTTTGCACTTCAGGAGTACCTCCCGGCCAGCGCAGCTTTAGCGAGCTGGTTGGGAGCTACTCCTCGCTCCCCGGCCCGAAGCGGCTGCGTATGACTTCATGCAGCCGCTGCGGCCCGCCCCCCGTTCGGTCCGGCCACACCTGCGTTGGCTGCACCGCGCCTATGAAACGGCTGGCAAATGCCGCCGTTTCGCCCCCTCCCGCCCTTTGATCGCCTCTGCCTGTCAATAAGCAGAGGCGATCGCTGTCTTGCCATGGCAGTCATCCGTCCCGCATGCGCAGGTGCACAAAGGCACCGGCGCATGCGCAGCATGAACCCGTTCGCTCTGCTGCGTGAAAACACAGCGAGCGAACGGGTCAGAATGACCCGCTTAGAGCCTGGACAACCTCCAACTCTCACGAGTATCACTACAGCAGTTTTGTGGTGAGTTTAAAGACAGACTTTATTATCGGCACTGTGCTCTCAGGTAGCAGTATCAACCTCCGCTTTGCCTCCCAGAAGGGGGGATTTGGTGTAGTATATAGGGTATGTAGTGTAGTATATAGGGGCATGTAGTGTAGTGATGTAGTTCAGCATGTAGGGGATGCAGTATATCGATATAGTGGATAGGGGAATGTAGAGCAATGATGAAGTGTTATGATATAGGCCCTCATTCCGAGTTGTTCGCTCGTTGCCGATTTTCGCTATATTGCGATTAGTCGCTTACTACGCATGCGCAAGGTTCGCAGAGCGCATGCGGTTAGTTATTTTACACAAAAGTTAGGTATTTTACTCCCGGCATAACGAGGATTTTTCATCGTTCTGGTGATCGTACTGTGATTGACAGGAAGTGGGTGTTTCTGGGCGGAAACTGCCCGTTTTCTGGGAGTGTGCGAAAAAACGCTGGCGTTTCTGGGAAAAACGCGGGAGTGTCTGAAGAAACGGGGGAGTGTCTGGGCGAACGCTGGGTGTGTTTGTGACGTCAAACCAGGAACGAAACCGACTGAACTGATCGCAATGGCTGAGTAAGTCTGGAGCTACTCAGAAACTGCTAAGAAATGTCTATTCGCAATTCTGCTAATCTTTCGTTCGCAATTCTGCTATGCTAAAATACACTCCCAGAGGGCGGCGGCTTAGAGTGTGCAATGCTGCTAAAAGCATCTAGCAAGCGAACAACTCGGAATGAGGGCCATAGTGCAGTGATAGTGCAATGTATGGGGACACATAGGGGAGCATGTAGTAGGGCATGTGACGCATAGGGCATTTGAGGCACATAGGGGAATATTGTCCAATAGTATCCCCCTTTTTTTCTTAATTTTTTTTCATAATCTAAGTATTTTAGTCTGACAAGGTTTTTTTTTTTTTTTTGGGGGGGGGGGGTGTTTGTTTTGGGGGCGGGCGCCAAATTACTGCCTTGCCCCAGGTGACGAAAATCCTAGTTTCGGCCCTGCGGAAGCGAGATCAGCCTTTAAGCGAGGATCCTGGATCAGTGAGTTATTAAACTGCCACGACCATGGAGTTGTAGGGGCCGAAGCTATATCAACAGACACATACACTGGAGCATGGTCTGACCATGTTATATGACCGATCGTGCTTGAAGGAAAAAGGTGAAGAAATCTATGCTCAACTAGAAAATAGTCTGGATGTGAGTACATAGTGTGAGGGGAGGAAAAGAAGGTGTAATCCTTATCTGTTGGATGTTGAGTTCTCCATAAATCCATCAACTGGAACTTACGAAGAAGTCGGCTAACCCGGCGGTGGTCACGGGTCTGTCGTCTAGTTGATGAAGGAAAACAATCAATCCCAGGGTCTAAAGACCAGTTAAAGTCACCACCCAGGATCAGACAGCCCTCTTTAATGGGTTCTAATAGTCGCAATATCTTGGTAAAAAACTGTCTTTGGTTTTTATTAGGAGCGTATACATTAACAAGAGTATAAACCTGGTTATAAATTGTACATTTAAGAACCTGACATCGATCGTCTTCCAGAATGACATGAGAAATATCCGTAATCGGGAGCCGATGTGAAAATAAGATTGCAACCCCTAGGGACTTACTGATAGGGTTATTGTTGCAAAAGGCCTGCGAGTAATAGTGATTTCCCAACTTAGGTGAGGCCTGACATTTAAAATGCGTCTCCTGGATAAACGCAATATCTATGCGTTCAGCCCAGAGCTCTCGTAACAAGGTAGACCTTTTATCAGGGATATTATGCCCCTTCACATTGAAGGAGCACAACCTAAGGGCAGAAGACATTGAAAAACTTGAGTTTGCATTTTACAGTGAATATTAGAGGCAACATCGACTTACCAAGCATGTGAGGAGGGCCCATGGTCAGGCCATATTGGAAACACCGGGCTGTGACGGTGAGAAGCAGAAGAACAAAGGAAAGAGAAAAAGAAAGAAAGAGTAAAAAAGAGAAGGACAAAAAAAGAAGATCCAATGCAAAAAAACACAAAATTATATGGCATTATCAATATGTCTTGTAAATGGTAAGTTCATCGCCGTTAAGCCATAGGGAACTTATACCTATGACTTAAGAGCTAAGACAGGCAGGCGGTCAGACCCAACTGGTGAACAGTAGTGACAACATAACCCAGGAACATAGATAAAATAACATATAACTAGGGAGACACATAAAAAAAAACACAAAAAAAAAACAGTTGACTCCAATAGTATATAATAGAAGTATCCCTATATCATAAGTAAAGCAATGGGGACAAACTACTCTATTCAATGAAAAACATAGAATAGGCAATAGAATGCAGCAAATTCAAGTAGTAATCCTAATAATGGAAAAAAGGGGAGAGAAAAAGGGTGTGTGTAATCATTGTAAAGCAATATTCTAAGCATTTAAACTCTAAAATAGTATCTTTGGCATAGAAGAGGTCCAGGTATGTGGCATTGAGCCTCCTACGAGACTTTGCCAGGCGTCTAAGGACCGGACATGACCCAGAAAACTGTGTTCCATCCGACAACTTTAGAACGAAGAACAATATGAATCAAGTCCCAGCATCAACACGATCCGGGGGTGTCCGTGCCGTACCCCGTTTCCTGTTGATGACTGGGGTGCATGATGCACGGGAAGCAGGAGGTGTCGGAGGATCAAAACGGTGGTGAGATTGTGTCCAATCCGTTAAGACAGGTTTAGGTATAGACAATGCAGAACAAAAATTGTCCAAGTCATCCGGCGTATGTAGTATGACCTGTCGACCTTCATGAGCAGCTTGTATATTGAAGGGGAAGCCCCAGCAAAATCGTATACCCTTCCCCTTGAGAATATCTGTAAGGGGCTTGAGAGATCTACGCTGCTGGAGTGTTTGCCATGACAAATCAGGGAAGATATGAATTACTGTATCGTTGAATTCTAATCGCTACAATTTGCGGCCTTTAGCAAGTATCTTCTCTTTTACATGATAATAATGAAGGCGGCAAATTACCTCTCTAGGAGCCTCAGAAGGAAGGCAGTTCGGCATTAGCACCCTGTGAGCCCAATCGAATAGTAGAACATTGTCCAGTTTAGCATCTATCTCATTAAATATCTTAGTGAGGGCGTCAATTATTGTTGTTGGATTATCTGCGCACTGAGATCCTAATGTGTGGACGAGCTGCTAACACTGGTAGGCGACAAGACTACTAATTGCAGAAATATTTATATTGAAGTGTAGCGCTCAGTCCTAGCTAATAATTTTGCTTGTCTATGCTTTGTGTGGAAATAATGTTGTCTGTAGGTACCCTTGGGTTAGATGTAGCCACACCTATATGATAGGGTGATACCTGCTGTATAGGTCTGTGAGTTCACAAGTTAATAGCAATAGATCTCCAAAAATGCCCACATGTAACTGGTTAATGTTATAAATGAGAAGTTCGAATGGTTGACATGGGTACTAACTGTACCGCTATGTTTATTGTGATAATGGGCAAAATAAAAATAAAATAAAAACAAAATAA
Organism: Pseudophryne corroboree; assembly: GCF_028390025.1. Classification (NCBI taxonomy): domain Eukaryota; kingdom Metazoa; phylum Chordata; class Amphibia; order Anura; family Myobatrachidae; genus Pseudophryne; species Pseudophryne corroboree. The sequence continues at coordinate 162,676,898 of NC_086449.1, forward strand.
AGTAAAAATAGGAAGGTGATAAACTGAAAGAGTTACTAAATAATAGCACTCCTTGTAATTAAGTTCGTTAAGTCTGTGCTGCAGCTTGCGGCGTCCCGCACAGCTGCTGATAAGTCTCTTGTTAGGATGGTAAAAGTTCAAATTCCGTGCTGCACTGTTAGATCCGAGGCATAGATAAATATATACAGTCTTTCGGTGTCTTCACGGTGTGAAGTGTTAAGGGTTAAACAAGGATAGGGTAAGGTTGCTCCGGACTGGTCTTCTTCTCTAGCCTCAGCTGCCCAAGGTGTGTCCTGGTACAGACGCACCTGAGAGCTAGAGGGTTCGAGTGGCTGACCTGCCTAGGGTGAGGGGGAAACTTGTTTAGCGCTCTACGGAGCAGCTTAACGAGTGACACCCGCCGCATACGGAGACTCACCTTGTGCCTTCTCCTGTTCTCCGCCGCACTCCGTAACCGGCTTCCTCTCTTGGTCCTCCGTCTGTTGCTGGGCAACGTGGCTGGTTTCCGGGTTTCCCCGATCACGTGACCGGGTCTCTGTTCCGTAGTCAGCGCTTTCTGTAGTTGTGTGTATTGTGATTCCAAACGGCAGTGTCGTAGCTCCAACGCGTTTCAGCCTCTAGGGCCTTCCTCTGGGAGTAGTGGATGCTTTGAATAGTATTGCACAGGTTTTTAAAGGGACATGCTGTGACCTCATAGGTCATATAATTCAAGTTCCTGCTCGTCATTGGTCTCCATGTTTCTGACCAATGTGTCGATGTCACAGTTGCAGAAAGTGATTTCTACTGGTTTCAAGCGCATGATGGGTTTGTCTGGCTATGATATTTGCAAGAAGAGGGATAATAAATTGAACATAAAGAATATTAATTCGCAAACAGTAACAGGAAAAAATTCTCTTTAATGAATGGTTGATAGTTTAGTGTATATAACATGGGGATTAGATTCTATGTTTAGAATCCAAATCCCTAGGTTGTTTCGATGCATGTACATATATAGGTTGCTATTTTGCACTGGAGTGCAATCAGAAATATGACACCTATCTGTTGTGTATTTACAAGGATCATCAAAGTTCAGTAGTGTTCTGATGGATACATGATTGTGTATCTACACTGTCTTAAATTATGTTTTTTCTTATTATTTTTTACATATCAATGATTTGACTTCATTATCACGATTAAGTCCCATTGTGGCCAGTGTCTTTAATTCGTACATCCATCTTAATTCTATGGTATTGATCTTTTCAATGTAGTCTCCTCCCCTCTAATTAGGGTGTACCTCTTGAATCCCTATAAATTTGAGTGATAGGGGGTCACTGTTGTGATGGTCCTTGAAATGTTTTGATAGGTTGTGTTCTTCTAGCCCCTTTTTGATATTCCGAATATGTTCACTAATTCTTGTTTTTAAGGGGCGTGTGGTGCGTTCTACATATTGTTTGGTGCATCCACATTCCAGTAGGTAAATGACACCTTTGCTATTGCAGGTTATTCTCTCTTTGATATTGTAAGTTCTACGTGTGTTGGTGGAACTGAAGTGGGTCACTGGTTTCGTGCTGCGTATTCCCCTATTTTTGCATCCTATGCATGTCCCACAATAGTAAAACCCTGATTTGGGGTTGGAATTGTTAATGTGGGATTGTGTCATTTTGCTTGGTTTTATGTGGCTGTGTATTAGTTTCTGCTTCAAATCGGGTGCTTTTCTGAATACAACTTTTGGTTTAGTGTCTAGTATGTCATTCAGGACTTCATCTTCCATGAGAAGTGGCCAATGTTTTTTGAGGATATGTTGTAGTGATCTAGCTTGTTGTGTGTAATTTGTGATGAATAAAACCTCATCTGAGTTTTCCCTCTCTTTCTTGTTTTTATATTGAAGTAACTGACTTCTGTCTGTCTCCCCCACTAGGCAGTATGCCTCTTCTAGAAGCTCCTCTTTGTACTGTTTTTCTTTGAAATCTGTCATCATTTCTCTGCCTTGAGTCACATAGTCTGTTTTCTTTGAGCAGTTTCTCCTTAGTCTCGTGAATTGCCCTTTTGGGATGGATCTCAACCAGTTGGGGTGGTGTCCGCTAGTGGATAGAATGTAGCTATTTACATCGACATTCTTCTTATAGGTTTTTGTGTGCAGTTGATCATTTTCTGCAAAGATGTTTAAGTCTCATGGAAGATGCAGAACTTACAATATCAAAGAGAGAATAACCTGCAATAGCAAAGGTGTCATTTACCTACTGGAATGTCAACCATTCGAACTTGTCATTTATAACATTAACCAGTTACATGTGGGCATTTTTGGAGATATATTGCTATTAACTTGTGAACTCACAGACCTATACAGCAGGTATCACCCTATCATATAGGTGTGGCTACATCTAACCCAAGGGTACCTACAGACAACATTATTTCCACACAAAGCATAGACAAGCAAAATTATTAGCTAGGACTGAGCGCTACACTTCAATATAAATATAGGGCGTCAATTATACCTGAACCTTGTATGTCCTCTGGTAAACCCCAAACACATAAGTTGTTTCTCATACCTCTGTTGTCAAGGTCATCCTGACGCCGCCATAACGCCTTCAATTCCTGAGCCTGAAGGGCGACGGTGTCACAGAGTTTCCGTTGGAATGAGGAGACCTCGTCTACTTGATCCTCCATATCTGAAACTCAATGGTATATTTGAGAAATATCGGCCTGGAGGACGGAAATCTCAGATTTGACAGTGTCACGTATCTTTTGTTCCAGATCCAGAAAGTCTCTTTTTGTAGGTAAATCTTTTTTAGTTGGAAGAGAACGCAAGTAGGTTAAGATGTCAGCCATGGAGGCGTCACTTCCAGTATCCAACAGTGGAGGGTCAGCCCCAGTCGTCTTCTTGGCGTCACCAGGAGAACCGGACACCGAGGACGATGAACGTGTGTCTTCGCTATCTATTTTCGGCTGAAGATATCGAAATAGATTAGATTGTAGAGATTTGTCGCCAGATTTCTTGGCTGCAGGAGTTTGCCCCCCTTTCTTAGTTTTCCCCATCAGCAGATGTGATGCATAATGATATACAGTGAAACAGTGGTAAGTCACAATATTAGATTGTTAGCATTCCATGTCTAAGTTATGGAGTCTCTGTTGCGTGGAGAGTATCCTGGGCTATGCCATCAACTACCAAGCTCCATAGTGTTTGGGTGACTCAGGGGGTCATGGCTCATCTCGACTGTAGAATTCAATTCGGGCTCAGTGGAGTATAAGAATAAAGAGGCAATTAATATAGGAGGTGGGTTTATGACTGCTGTAAGGCTGAATAATAGTCCTGGTACAGAAATTCAGTGCAGAAATTAGAAAAGGTGATGAGAGAGTAATGTACAAATCCCAGTAGATATATTGAAGTGGGATGAATCTCCAAATAGTAGAACTAGCCGGCCGGCGGAGTGGTGCAGTGAGGGGATGGTATTAGCAATAGAAATCTGTGCTGAACAGGAATAAAATTTTCAGGAGCAGCTGTGTTAATATGGCGATAGCCAAGCAGGAGAGAGGAGTGTGGCCCAGATGCTTGTTAGCCGTTTTCCTGCAGCTCCTAGGTCTGGGTGGGTGACATATAGCCTGAGATGTGGGCACCCCTGGACCTCCGCTGTTTCAGATGTGACAATGGGCCCCACACTACAGGCTCAAGGGGGTACAGGAACACTCCACGGGTCAGCGGTATACAGTAGGAGCCCGCCGGAAGAGCCACGGCGCGACCGCCCCACCCCTGGAAGTCCGGCCCGGATCACCTCCAAACTTCAGTCCCCAGCTCCAGATTGGTGAGAAGGCTGCAATCCGCAGGAGTGTACAGAGACACTCCCAGATTCCACGGATCTCACGGAATGGACTCTGCGTGGCGCTAGGTATCGTGGGGGAGAATATGTAGCAGTAGGGGAGGAGAGTGGAGATGTATATAAATAGACAGGAGCAGTGGATTCAGGAGCTCCAGAGCAACACGTCCTCTCACAGCAGCAGCCAGGCCACGTCCCCGAATACGTCTGATTTAATTGTATAGCAGGAAAATAAGAGATGGCCACTGGCCCTTATCAGCAGTCCTCACACAGGGCAGGGAGAGTATGGGGCATCATACTGCAGGAGGCCACAGATATAAAGAACCATTCCAGGGAGGGAGGTAAGCACCTGATCTCCGTTCACTATTTACAGGCTAATAGGGAAGCAGGAGCAGTGGCTGCCAGGTGAATGGGGCAGTGTGATGCAGTATGATGTAAGGCCAGGCAAGCACACTGACCGGGATGGAGCTCCGAGCCCTGCACAACGCAGCCTCTGCAGCTTATTTGTTACCTGCAGAGGTCTTCAGTGCCAGCAGGAGGGAGGAGGTGCATCTCCGTATGGCGGAGATCCCAGCGCCGGATTTTGCATGGATGAGTCACGGGCGCTGCAGCCAGGCCAGCCGATCGTAGGTGTCCAGCTGCAAGGGGGAATACAGCGGTCTGCCAGATGGTGTGTGCCAGAAGTTGGGGTCCCAGTAAGCGGAGGGGAAGCCACAGAGGAGCCTCCGTGTCACCCGAGGCCCCTCGGCAGGGAAGTCGCACAAATTTAGCCCGCAGTCTCAGACCCGGGTGTAGGCCACAACCTGCAGAGGTCAAAGTTATGACCTCCCGTCTCCGCAAACAACACTCTGAGACTCCAGAAGGTGCAAGGACGGCAGGTGGGTCGAAATGAAAGCAGTAGAGCTCCTGCAAAAGCTGTAAATATGTGGTATAAGCAGGAACTCCTCCACCATGCATCTTGCGGCATTCACAGTTAGGCCACGCCCCCCGTAAATACTTCTTTGATAGGCCAAAGTATTTAAAAATTCCATATAATCTTCTAAAGTTAATGTTTTTGTGATTTCTTTTAAGTGTAATTTAAACATCCTGCGTAATTTGGGAAAATGACATGCACTAAGCACTTACTACTCCCAATTAAGAAATAAAGGGATGAAGTATAATAGGAAAATGACAGGAAATAGTTGAAATATTATTGAATGTTTATGAAGTTTATTAAACTATGAATGGAATAAATGATTTGTCCAGTAGTTGAGAGAATATCATTTTTATTTTGTGACAGTTAAATAACTAATATAAACAGTATTTTGAATAGTGGTAGCTGGGTCATTTTGGGCAGTTGCCAAAAACTGGAGTTTTGAACATATGGTTCTATGTCCCAGCAGAGACGGTAATGTATAAAATGCTAATGTTAAAATAGTTTGAAAGGTTGTTTAACTAGTGAAGTCAGCATTGAGAAATTATAAATTGTATCATCTGCTTAATTTATCAGTAACTCATTAATCTGAGTTTCTTCCAAAATAACAGAAGTCCTATTAATAAATATTGTCCTTTATACAACTTGTAGTTAGCAATCCTACCGGCAGCAGGTGTGTCCTGTTCTGCCTATACAATAACCTCCTGACATACATACTGTACATTAACATATAATATGTTCTAACACACCTCATATTTTAAATGTGAGCATCACACATCTGTCTGCTAATGCGGCTTACAACAAATGGCAAACCTGTTCAGGCTACAGGTGGATAATTATGTACACAATCATAAATGTAAATTAAATTCCTATCAATGCAATCTGATAGTCCTGCAGTCAATGAGTGGCCAGAATGGCTCATATAAAAGAACATGACAGGGTATATTCTGTAGCTTGCAACTTGGCTAGATCCCGGTGAGTCGGTATCCGTTCAGATGGTCGACAATGTTAAGGTCGACGCTAGACACTAGTATTGGTTGACATTGACATGGTCAACATGGAAAATGGTCGACGCATGAAAGGTCAACATATGAAATGGTCGACACGGCTTTTAAAAAAAATAGATATTTTTTTTTTTTACTTTTTCATACTTTACGATCCACGTGGACTACAATTGGGAATATTAACCTGTGCCAAGCGCAGCAGCAGCGGATCGAGGCACCTTGCCCGCTTCGCTCGCCATGCAAGGGGATGCAGTACACTAATTGGGGTTCCTGGTCATGTTATGAAAAAAATTACACCAAAAACAGTTCAAAAATCCATGTTGATCTTTTCATGTGTCGCCCTTTCATGTGTCGACCATTTTCATGTGTTGACCATTTTTCCATAAAAGACCGGCTGACGGGATGCCAGTGGTCAGAATACAGACCGCGGCATCCCGATCAGAATCCTGACAGGGGCTAAGTAAGTATAATTACCTTCCCCCAATGGGCGCACACGGGTCCGTACATCGGGCACAGAGAGATACACATGCGGCTCAGAGCTTACTGAAAGGGAACAGCCAAACTTGTACTACAGGTATTCTGGCGTCCTCACACTGGGGCGCAGTGGGACCAGCTGCTCTGCAATGACCAGTGTGTTACCAGGGCCGCTGAGACCTGCAGCCCCCAACAGCAGACACTCCATTTCTTCCTTCTCACTAGTGCCGGCCGGTTAACCCTCTCACCTCCCATTCACTGTGTAGACATACACATGGGAAGGAAACAGAGGTTGCTGGGTACCCGGCTTTGGTATCTTCACCTTACACTATCGTGAGATAAAGCCTATTTGTTTGTAAGGAAGTATTGTTAAGGGTTACAGTACATGATTATCAGCTTACCTATTGGCAATATGATTTTACATACATACTGTGACCTGAGTGCATATGTATATAAACCTGCAGGCATGTGTCTTTTTCTCTAGAAATTGTTTCCTTGTGCCCGACAGTGGTTAGAGAAATTAATCTCAGATTACTAAACCACTGTATGAGAAGTGAATACTAATACTAAAGGATTTTTTCTTTTCTATTGTATTTAACTCCACCTCTCCCATCTAATATATATATATATATATATATATATATATATATATATATACACTGCTCAAAAAAATAAAGGGAACACTTAAACAACACAGTGTAACTCCAAGTCAATCACACTTCTGTGATATCAAACTGTCCACTTAGGAAGCAACACTGATTGACAATCAATTTCACATGCTGTTGTACAAATGGAATAGACAAACAGGTGGAAATTATAGGCAATTAGCAAGACACCCCCAATAAAGGAGTTGTTCTGCAGGTGGTGACCACAGACCACTTCTCAGCTCCTATGCTTTCTGGCTGATGTTTTGGTCACTTTTGAAGCTGGCGGTGCTTTCACTCTAGTGGTAGCATGAGACGGAGTCTACAACCCACACAAGTGGCTCAGGTAGTGCAGCTCATCCAGGATGGCACATCAATGCGAGCTGTGGCAAGAAGGTTTGCGCTGTCTGTCAGCGTAGTGTCCAGAGCATGGAGGCGCTACCAGGAAACAGGCCAGTACATCAGGACATGTGGAGGAGGCCGTAGGAGGGCAACAACCAAGCAGCAGGACCGCTACCTCCGCCTTTGTGCAAGGAGGAACAGGAGGAGCACTGCCAGAGCCCTGCAAAATGACCTCCAGCAAGCCACAAATGTGCATGTGTCTACTCAAATGATCAGAAACAGACTCCATGAGGGTGGTATGAGGGCCCGACGTCCACAGGTGGGGGTTGTGCTTACAGCCCAACACCGTGCAGGATGTTTGGCATTTGCAAGAGAACACCAAGATTGGCAAATTCGCCACTGGCACCCTGTGCTCTTCACAGATGAAAGCAGGTTCTCACTGAGCACATGTGACAGACGTGACAGAGTCTGGAGACGCCAAGGAGAACGTTCTGCTGCCTGCAACATCCTCCAGCATGACCGGTTTGGCAGTGGGTCAGTAATGGTGTGGGGTGGAGAGGAGATCCCTCAGGAGACCATCCGCCACCTCATCAGGAGCATGGGAGGAGATCCCTCAGGAGACCATCCGCCACCTCATCAGGAGCATGCCCAGGCGTTGTAGGGAGGTCATACAGGCACGTGGAGGCCACACACACTACTGAGCCTCATTTTGACTTGTTTTAAGGACTTTACATCAAAGTTGGATCAGCCTGTAGTGTGTTTTTCCACTTTAATTTTGAGTGTGACTCCAAATCCAGACCCCCATGGGTTAATAAATTTGATTTCCATTGATAATTTTTGTGTAATTTTGTTGTCAGCACATTCAACTATGTAAAGAACAAAGTATTTAATAAGAATATTTCATTCATTCAGATCTAGGATGTGTTATTTTAGTGTTCCCTTTATTTTTTTGAGCAGTGTGTGCATATATATATATATATATATATATATATATCAGTTCGATTAGAAAATATTCAAGACTACACGTATGTGCTACAACTGATAAGTGATCTTAAGTGGCAAGATACATTTAAATGGTGTTCTGTGGATGTGCAGTCCCTGTACACCTCTATTCCTCACGACAAAGGTGTACATGCAGTTGAGAACAAACTTAGGCAAATCAATGATGTGAAGCTTGAATTTATTTCTAAATGTTTATATTTTGTACTTGGATATAATTACTTTACATTTCAAGATGACTGGTATAAACAAGTCTGTGGCTCAGCAATGGGCAGTATTTGTGCTCCAAGCCTAGCCAATATATATATGGCTGAATGGGAACAGGAAATAATCCAGGGGAGGCTTAAGGAAAATATCATCATGTACAAAAGGTACATAGATGATGTATTAATAGTCTGGAAGGGTACTGAGCCAGAGTGGAATGATTTTCTAAAAGAGATTAATATTAATTCATACAATTTAAAATTTACGGGTACTTTTAGTAGAAACCGTCTTGAGTTCCTTGACCTGGTATTATCAACAGAAAATTTTCAACCAGGTAGTGAGTTTTTCATCATTTTTATTCAATTATTTTGTTTTTTATGGGACACCACCTTTGGAGTATGTCCAACATGACTGTACTGGTGTAAATCCGGATTGCATCAGTTTTTGTCTGTGATTCCTGACCTGCATGTTTTGTACAGACCAGAGAGTGGAAAACACATAGAAAAGCAATTTATTGTTGTTTTATGGACTTTTAATAAAATCTTTTTTGAACTACTGCGGTTGCTATTCCTGAACCCGGCTTGAAAGATACCTTTATATGTGGAATTAATCCCCCTCCCAAGTGAGTGGGGTACGCTTTCTAGAGCAGCTTTCTTCCTGTTTTTGATCACGTGGGATATAGAGTTCTAAAGATACCTTTACACACTTATTCTCATTTAGTCTGATGTGAGTTTCGGTACGTCCTTAAAAATCGGGAGAGTGGTGGCGAGATACTATCCTCATCTACTAGCAAATTGGGCCCGGCACCATAGGCTTTTCTTTTCTGGACACTTAGAGGGTGTTCAAATCAGTGCTTTAAGCAATACCACCCATGCATGTGTACCATCTTTCTTTTTTTCATGTTTGACAACTGGATATCATGAGACAATCGAAAGAGTGAACATCTGAAAGGACACCCTAATATGTGACGTATTATCTTAAATTCAATTTGTTATCGCCTTTGATCTATCCTCTCATTGTATTTTCATTTATTGTTGTTTGACCTGTTATTTGGACAGATCGGTTGAGGATTTAGATTGGGTTGACAACTCTTTGCGCCAGGAATTCACACTGCTGTATTTTTATAGTATTAGAAAATTTTCAAAGCTCTGGTGTTATTGAAACCTCCACACATTTCAAACAGGTAGACAGTAACAGCTACTTAGAATACACTAGCTGTCACCTTCCGCAATGGAAGGAAAATATTCCCCTGTCCCAATACACTAGACTTCGTAGGAACTGCACCCATGTATCAAAGTTTGATGAACAAGCTCAGGTGTATACTGATAGATTTACTGAAAGGGGCTACCCAGAAAAACTTGTGTCAACAGCTAGAGAAAAAGCTAGGCTAAAAGAAAGGACTGGCCTACTTCAGTATAAGAAAAGGGAGAATCAAAAGAAATTATTTTGCCCCCTAGTCAACACAATTCAGTGCAGGATTCCGAGAGCTGGAAAAGATAGTCCCAAAAAATTGGCATATCCTCCAGCTAGACCCAGTCCTGGGACCTGAACTTACCAGTAAACCAGAGATCATTTACAAAAAGGCTAAAACCATCAAATCCATGATATCTAAGAGCAAACTAAAAAAGGTTCATGGAAATATGGAAAAAAAAATCCTGGATGGTCTAAAAGCCTTCTTTAGTTGTGGGAAATGTAAGGTATGTAATAATGCAGAAAATGGAAAAAATACGTTTTCTGGAAATAATAAGCAGAGTTCTCCCAATAACATCAGGTCTATTATTAACTGCAATACACCTTTTTGTATATATCTATTGAGTTGCCCATGTGGACTTAAGGGCCCTACACATTGGTCGATCCGCCGCCGAGCTGCCCGACGGCGGATACGGCCGACGGGAGACCCGGCGGTGGAGGGGCAGTGACGGGGGGAGTGAAGTTTCTTCACTCCCCTCGTCACCCGGCTGCATTGAAGTGCAGGCAAATATGGACGAGATCATCCATATTGGCCTGCATGTACAGCCGACGGGGGACCAGCGATGAACGAGCGCGGGGCCGCTCATCGTTCATCGCTGGAGCCTCCACACTCAAAGATATGAACGTTATCTCGTTCATTTGTGAACGAGATCGTTCATATCTTTGACTGATGTCGGCCAGTGTGTAGGGCCTATAAGATACGTGGGAAAAACCAAAAGAGTTTTGAAGATTAGAATTTTAGGGCATACCCGGAACATAAAAAAACGGTTTCTAAATCATAGTGTCCCCCGACACTTTACAGAATGCCACAATGCTGACCCTAGTTTATTGAAGTTTATGGGGATTGAACATGTTGCTCAAAATAAGGACGGAGGAAACAGAGAGGAACAACTGCTGAGACGAGAAACTTTCTGGATCCTGTCTCTAGACACTCTGATTCCTAAGGGGTTAAATGAAACATATGAGATCACCCCATTCATCAGACAGAGATAAGCGTGGTAGGGTTAAATAATTGGATAGTTACTTTCTCCCTGCTTCTAGTACACCAATATGAGAATATAGAGGTAGAGAGAAAAATATGAAGAAAATTCCTATCTCTGTACTGCAGAATTATCAAGACATGATTTGGTAGTCAATGATAAATTCCTCTGTTCGTTCTGCTGTTTTTTCTGTCTCCATAATTTTACTCTTTATTATTACTAGTACCTTTATGTCTAATCTAGCTACCTGATATTTTCTCTATTCCCCTTGATTGTGACAGCTGCTATTCGGGACATATAGTTTATATTACTGACACCCTTGAGGCCAGAATGATAAAGATCAGTCTTTCTGTGTCTGCTAGCAGTTTTGAACAATATTAGCAATACTGTTACAAATATGTGCAGTAGGTAACAAAATAGCTGGAAACGATCTTAAGTGATACAACAAATAATGGTTACTGTTGCTTTAAGCAACATGTAACAAGGGATCTAGCTGTGATTAACTGAGAGAAATGCTTAAGAGAAAGTTCTCCTGTCAGTTGTGTAGAGTTTAGTGTTTTGAAGTATCTTCTGGTACCTTCTCGCTGTGTGCACTCCCTGAATCTAACTACTGTGATCTCCCTCCTATAAGTAAAGATTTTTTATAGATATATTTTATATTGCATTATATGTATGTGTTTTGTGTACATGTCATGAAAATAAGATTTTAAACCTACCGGTAAATCTATTTCTCCTACTCCGTAGAGGATGCTGGGGACTCCGTAAGGACCATGGGGTATAGACGGGCTCCGCAGGAGATAGGGCACCTAAAAAGAACTTTGACTATGGGTGTGCACTGGCTCCTCCCTCTATGCCCCTCCTCCAGACCTCAGTTAGAGAACTGTCCTCAACTGCCCAAATCAAGCAGTTTTTTGGCCACCTGGAACTTTTCTGTCATTTACTGGTGTAGTTATGCTTAGTTACCCTGTACTTGTCCTAAATTGTCATCAACTTTAAGTCACTGTTTTCCTGTTTTGATTATGTGCATATGTACTCTGTAATTGGGCGCTGCGGAACCCTTGTGGTGCCATATAAAAAAAGGATAATAATAATAATAATAATAATAAACTGTGCCCAGAGGAGATGGACAATACAAGGCAGGATTTAGCAATCCAAGGGCAAGATTCATACCAGCCCACACCAATCATACCATGTAACCTGGAACATACATAACCAGTTAACAGTATGAACAAACGACAGTAACGGTCCAAGACCGATTTCAACTGTAACATAACCCTTATTTAAGCAACAACTATATACAAGTCTTGCAGAGTTTCCGCACTGGGACGGGCGCCCAGCATCCTCTACGGACTAGGAGAAATAGATTTACCGGTAGGTTTAAAATCTTATTTTCTCTTACGTCCTAGAGGATGCTGGGGACTCCGTAAGGACCATGGGGTTTATACCAAAGCATCCAATCGGGCGGGAGAGTGCGTATGACTCTGCAGCACCGACTGAGCAAACGCCAGGTACTCATCAGCCAGGGTATCAAACTTGTAGAATTTAGCAAAAGTGTTTGACCCCGACCAAGTCGCCGCTCGGCAAAGTTGTAATGCCGAGACGCCTCGGGCAGCCGCCCAAGAAGAGCCCACCTTCCTAGTGGAATGGGCCTTAACCGAATATGGTACCGGCAATCCAGCCGTAGAGTGAGCCTGCTGAATCGTATTACAGATCCAGTGAGCAATAGTCTGCTTCGAAGCAGGAGCGCCAATCTTATTGGCCGCATACAGGACAAACAGAGCCTCTGTTTTCCTAATTTTAGCCGTCCTGGCTACATAAATTTTTAAGGCCCTGACAACGTCCAGGGATCTGGAATACTCCAGGTCACTTGTAGCCACAGGGACCACAATAGGTTGATTCATATGGAACGAAGAAACCACTTTAGGCAAAAATTGTGGACGTGTCCTCAATTCAGCTCGATCCACATGAAAAATCAAGTAGGGGCTCTTGTGTGACAAAGCCGCCAATTCTGACACTCGCCTTGCTGATGCTAAGGCCAACAACATGACCACCTTCCAGGTAAGAAATTTCAACTCAACCTTGTTAAGCGATTCAAACCAGTGTGATTTTAGGAACTGCAACACCACGTTCAGGTCCCATGGTGCCACTGGAGGCACAAAAGGGGGCTGGATGTGCAGCACTCCCTTTACAAACGTCTGGACTTCTGGAAGAGAAGCCAATTCCTTCTGAAAGAAAATCGAGAGGGCCGAAATCTGTACCTTAACAAAGCCTAATTTCAGGCCCATATCCACTCCTGTCTGTAGGAAGTGGAGAAGACGACCCAGATGAAAATCTTCCGTAGGTGCATTCTTGGTCTCACACCAAGACACATACTTTCGCCAGATACGGTGATAATGTTTTATCGTCACCTCCTTCCTAGCCTTTATTAAAGTAGGGATGACCTCTTCCGGAATCCCCTTTTTCGCTAGGATTCGGCGTTCAACCGCCATGCCGTCAAACGTAACCGCGGTAAGTCTTGAAATACACAGGGCCCCTGCTGCAACAGGTCTTCCCTCAGAGGAAGAGGCCAGGGATCTCCTGTGAGCATCTCTTGTAGATCCGAGTACCAGGCCCTTCGAGGCCAGTCTGGGACAATGAGTATCGTCTGTACTCTTCTTCGTCTTATGATCCTCAACACTTTTGTGATGAGAGGAAGAGGAGGAAACACGTAGACCGATTTGAACACCCACGGTGTTACCAGAGCGTCTACTGCTACTGTCTGAGGGTCCCGAGACCTGGCGCAATACCTCCGAAGTTTTTTGTTGAGGCGTGACGCCATCATGTCTATTTGAGGAGTTCCCCAAAGACGTGTTACGTCTGCAAAGACTTCTTGATGAAGTCCCCACTCTCCTGGATGGAGATCGTGTCTGCTGAGGAAGTCTGCTTCCCAGTTGTCCACTCCCGGAATGAATACAGCCGACAGAGCGCTTACATGATTTTCCGCCCAGCGAAGGATCCTTGTGGCTTCCGCCATCGCGACTCTGCTTCTTGTCCCGCCTTGGCGGTTCACATGAGCCACTGCTGTGACATTGTCTGATTGAATCAGAACCGGTAGGTTTCGAAGAAAACTCTCCGCTTGTCGAAGGCCGTTGTAAATGGCCCTGAGTTCCAACACATTGATGTGTAGACCGGACTCCTGGTCTGACCAAAGACCCTGAAAATGTTTTCCCTGTGTGACCGCTCCCCATCCTCGGAGGCTCGCGTCCGTGGTAACCAGGATCCAATCCTGAATTCCGAACCTGCGACCCTCCAGGAGGTGAGCACTTTGCAACCACCACAGGAGGGACACTCTGGTCCCTGGGGACAGAGTTATTTTCCGATGTAAGTGCAGATGGGACCCGGACCACTTGTCCAGAAGGTCCCATTGAAAAGTCCTTGCATGGAACCTTCCGAAGGGAATGGCCTCGTAGGCCGCCACCATTTTCCCCAGAACTCGAGTGCATTGGTGAACTGACACCCTTTTCGGTTTTAGCAGGTCTCTGACCATGTTCTGGATGTCTTGGTCTTTCTCTATTGGGAGGAAGACCTTCATTTGTTCCGTATCCAGTATCATACCTAGGAACAGTAGTCGAGTTGTCGGAATCAACTGTGACTTTGGTAGATTTAGAATCCAACCGTGTTGCTGGAGCACTCTCAGAGAGAGCGCCACACTGCTCAGCAATTTCTCCCTTGATCTCGCTTTTATCAGGAGATCGTTCAAGTATGGGATAATTGTGACTCCATGCTTGCGCAGGACCACCATCATTTCCGCCATTATCTTGGTGAAAATCCTCAGGGCCATGGAGAGTACAAACGGCAACGTCTGAAATTGGTAATGACAATCCTGTACAGCGAATCTCAGGTATTCCTGATGGGGGGCATATATGGGGACATGAAGGTATGCATCCTTTATGTCCAGAGACACCATAAACTCCCCCTCCTCCATGTTGGCTATTATCGCTCTGAGAGATTCCATTTTGAATTTGAATCTTTTTATGTACAGGTTTAGGGATTTCAGATTCAAAATAGGTCTGACCGAACCGTCCGGTTTCGGGACCACAAATAGGGTTGAGTAGTAACCTCTTCCCTGCTGGTGCAGGGGAACCTTGATTATTACTTGCTGTATACACAGCGTGTGAATTGCAGCTAACACTATATCCCTTTCCGATGTGGAAGCTGGTAGGGGCGATTTGAAAAATCGGCGTGGGGGCACCTCCTCGAATTCCAATTTGTAACCCTGGGAAACTATTTCCAACACCCAGGGATTCAGGTCCGAACTGACCCAGGCCTGACTGAAAAGTCGAAGACGTGCCCCCACCGGTGCGGACTCCCTCAGGGGAGCCCCAGCGTCATGCTGTGGGTTTTGGAGCAGCCGGGGAGGACTTTTGTTCCTGGGCACCTGCCGAAGCAGGTGCTCTCTTGCCTCTGCCCTTACCTCTGGCGAGGAAAGAGGATCCCCGACCTCTTTTGGACTTGTGCGACCGAAAGGACTGCATCTGATAGGGTGTTACTTTCTTTTGCTGTTGGGGAATATATGGTAAAAAATTTGATTTACCTGCTGTAGCTGTGGAAACCAGGTCCGTCAGCCCATCCCCAAACAATACATCACCCTTATAGGGTAGTACTTCCATATGTTTTTTGGAATCCGCATCACCCGTCCATTGGCGAGTCCATAAGGATCTTCTCGCTGAGACAGACATGGCATTGGCCCTAGAAGCTAGCAATCCAATGTCCCTTTGAGCATCCCTCATAAATAAGACTGCGTCTTTAATATGGGCTAGAGTTAGGAATATAGTATCCTTATCCATATTATCAAATTGATCTGTCAGCTCATCTGTCCAAGCTGCAATTGCGCTACACACCCATGCCGACGCAATTGTCGGTCTTAGCACAGCACCCGTATGAGAATAAATACACTTTAATGTAGTTTCTTGCCTGCGATCTGCAGGGTCCTTAAGGGCTGCTGTGTCAGGAGACGGTAGAGCCACTTTCTTGGACAAGCGCGTCAGGGCCTTGTCCACAGTGGGGGGTGATTCCCAAATCTCCCTGTCCTGCTTAGGGAAGGGGTATGCCATATAAATTCTTTTGGGGATCTGCAGTCTCTTATCCGGAGTCTCCCAAGCTTTTCCAAAGAAATCATTCAATTCATGAGATGTGGGAAAGTTAATAATCGGTTTCTTTTCCTTAAACATGTGTACCCTTGTGTCGGGGACAGAGGGTTCATCCACAATATGCAACACATCCCTTATTGCCACAATCATACACTGAATGGTTTTAGTCATCCTAGGGTGCAATTTTACTTTGTCATAGTCGACACTGGAATCAGAATCCGTGTCGGTAGTAGTGTCTTGTGTTAAGGGACGCTTTTGAGACCCCGACGGGCCCTGTGAGTCGGTCCAATCCGAGGATTGACCCCCTGATGTCCCCCCTAAATCAGCCTTATCAAGCCTTTTATGTAAAGATGCCACACTTGCATTCAACATATGCCACATGTCCATCCAATCTGGAGTCGGCACAACCGACGGGGACACACCACTCATTTGCTCCACCTCCTCCTTGGAGAATCCTTCCGCCTCAGACATATCGACACACACGTACCGACACCCCACACACACAGGGATTAACCTATAAGGGGACAAAACCCCAACCAGGCCATAAGGAGAGACAGAGAGGGAGTATGCCAGCACACACCAGCGCTTAAAAACACTGGAAAAAATATGTCCAGATAGCGCTTTTCTATATATAATATGCCAATTCCCACTCACTGCGTCGCTAATGTGCCCCCCTCTTTTTTCCAACCTGTGAAGTTCAGCAGGGGAGAGACCAGGGAGCCAGCGTTTTCCTCATGCAGCTTCTGTGGAGAAAATGGCGCTGGTTAGTGCTGAGGATCAAGCCCCGCCCACCCGACGGCGGTCTTCGGTCCCAGTGATTTTTCAATAAAAATGGCGGGGGATCATTGATTTACTGCCTCCGCAGCCTAATCAATGTGTATTTGCCCAAATGTGAGGTTTATTGCTGCCCAGGGAGGCCCCCCCCCCCCCTGCGCCCTGCACCCTTCAGTGCTGCTCTGTGTGTGTGTGACTGGGAGCAATGGCGCGCAGCTTACCGCTGCGCGCCTTCCCTCATGAAGATCTGATGTCTTCTGCCGCCTAAGATGTCTTCTGCCTTCTCTATCCGGCTTCTATCTTCGGCATCTGTGAGGAGGAAGGCGGCGCGGCTCCGGGACGAACCCCAGGTGAGACCTGTGTTCCGACTCCCTCTGGAGCTAATGGTGTCCAGTAGCCTTAGAAGCAGTGCCCAACTTGACAAGCCAGCTCTGCTTCTCTCTCCTCTGTCCCACGATGCAGGGAGCCCGTTGCCAACAGGACTCCCTGAAAATAAAAAACCTAACAAAATTCTTCTTTAACAGAAAACTCTGGAGAGCTCTCTGCAGTGCACCCATTCTCCTCTGGGCACAAGATCTAACCGAGGTCTGGAGGAGGGGCATAGAGGGAGGAGCCAGTGCACACCCATAGTCAAAGTTCTTTTTAGGTGCCCTATCTCCTGCGGAGCCCGTCTATACCCCATGGTCCTTACGGAGTCCCCAGCATCCTCTAGGATGTAAGAGAAATGTTCATTAGTATTTGCTATTCATTGCCTGTGATCTATGTATGGTCTTTTAAGCTAAAAGTTGCTGCTATTAGGCTAAAAAGTGTTAAAAATGTTCTATTGTTATGTTTTTAGAAATAAAAGTGCTTTATTGGCATGTCTTAAACACTTTACCTGGAGCCATAATAGTGCTCACCTGTGCTTGCCACTAATTGAGCAGTGTGGGCTGAGGCGCACACACAGCCCAGGGACATAAAACATGAGCTCAGCGTCAGACAGGCCAGCCTCCTGACGAAGTGTGATATGAAACGCGTTGGAGCGTGGCCTGGCTGACGCACTGTGTCCACCTGTGCAGCTGCTCCCACTGTCTGATCCAGAGAGGTTTCCCGACGAGTCACGGCTATACCATAGCCGGCGGCGCGGTGTGTGGTCCCGGGTGGCGGCCAGTGGGTATGCAGTTTGTGCCAGTGGAATTTTTTTGAACCATGTGGTAACCAGCCCTCAGCGTGTGCTATATGGTACGAGTCCTATACAATTTGTCCGTGGACCTGTTACTGTTTTTAAATTGAATAAACAGTCTGCACTATGAGTGCCGTTTCCATTATGCTTTATCCCTAGAAATATATCTATCTATCTATCTATCTATCTATATATTGTTAAAGCAGAATATTTATCTTATATAATACCCTTTATGAGGCCTAAGAACACTGTACGCTATCTACGTATGAAGTACCGTAAGGGTACGCACGTTGCGTAACAATCGCTTAGCCGTAGTCGAGACGCTCAAGCGCCACGTTCGCTCACGGCCAAGAGATCACAGGCAGGCACGCTATTGGCTGCCGACTAACGTAATGATTCGCTATAGCGTAGCGGACGCTCGGGACCACGAGGAGATCACCAGCGGCGCTGACGCTCACAATGTTAAACCTTTGTATCTAAACCATAAACAGTGTATTGTGCAGTAAAACCTTAGTGTAATGATCGAGTGTAAATGCAACACAGTATAACCTTATTACCTTTAAAGCTGTTCTAGCGTCACCGACGCTCTGAGAATACTTAACACTATAAGAAATACACAGATATCTGGGCTTAGGGTCCAACGCCTAATATATATATATTTTGAATGATATACTTGCAAAAGAATTTTAGTACAAATACAAATCATACACTACAATATAACATAGACTACCTAACCAGATAACTACGCAGGAAATACAATACAATTACTATTTAAAGGAGAATAAGAGAGAAAGAGGAGGAGAGAGAGAGAGCGAGAAATTGGCCCACAATAACAAGAAGATCAATATAGTTGCGGAGAAAAACTTACGCACAAAGGAAACGATCGCATGCGCCTCTGGACATCCAGCTCCCGATTTTCAGCAATGATAACCGTTGAAGAGTGAGAGCTGGATGTGATCGGCCTTTCTATTTATGCCCCACACACAATGCAATTCAATGGTCCCTACAATCTCATTGTTCATTGGACACAGAAATTCCTCCTCGCATTATAACAAAAGGTCATAGGTTGATTCATACAGGTGGGCTGTGACTATTTCCAACAGCTCAGGTGGGAGGGAAACTGGGTTTCCCGCCGCATGGATAAGTAAGTGCAAATAAAGTAAATGTTCATAAACTTCTTATGTCCATAACTATTCGCACGAGCGATTAATCTGCTTCAAACCAACACCGGAATATTGCTAATTAAATACTCTTCCGATGGGTACTAAACACCACTGTATTACTCCTGTCTGACCCTTCGTATCAAACAAAGAGGGATTTCTCTGTTCACGAACATTCTATATTAACCAAACTTTCAGAATCTATCAAAGGGACCATGATCTACAAAATACATCATATAGTGAAAATATGTAACGATTGAGTCGCACGCTACGATCACATAAACTCTACCGTAAATACGCATACCGTGCGCCTGTGGGTGCCCGCGACTGTGAGTATGCGCACGTACGGGAGAGCGTACGCATGCGCAGCACGGACCTGTGTGAGGTACAAATATGGTAGTGTGCATACAGATATTTTTCTGACTTTGACAGTCCACCCTTTGGCAGTCAACAATAACTGCCACCTTCTAAAACATTTCAAAAGGAGAAAAATATATGTCAGGGGTTAATACATTTACATGGTTGGGTAGGGGAGGAGAGGAGAAGGTAGGAAAAGGGTATGACCTAGTGAGATAGCAGAAGCATGTGTGTATGAATCCGTGCTTGGGGGTCATGTATCATCGTGCCGTACGTGTTTTAAATCAAGCTTCGAGGTATTGCGAAGTATACATTTGAATTCCTTCTTATCCCGTGGTACGGGTCTGTGGATGGGCTGTCAAACTTTACCGAGCTCTTTTCGGCTTTGGTTGTAACAAAATGGGGGAGCACATTTTAGTTGATGATACATGAATTGGGGGAGATATGTGATTGCTGATATCTGTGCCTGTATTCCCTATCGACTATGTGTGTCATTACCTGAGGGTTGTAGAAATGAAGAAAAGACATAATTACGGTAAATGCGGTGGTATTCTATGTCAGGTAAATGTACATTCGTCAATTGAGGTCTTGTTTGGTGTCTGTTGAATGCAGTCTTCTTTGTGCTTTTGCTCATAAGGTGCGAGCAAAGCTGTCAATGTCCATAGATTTACAAAAGTGTTGGGCTAGCGTAATTTTAAAATTTCTAGGGAAACTGGGGATCCATGGCATAGTTCATCAAAAATCTGTGTATCAGGTTGTCAAAACTTCTTCTTTAATCCATCTGTTGTCTGTATATCGGCTCATCAAATTCCTCGTCCAAGTGGGTCTTTTTACCTTGGAGGAAACGGAAAAACAGGTGAAAGAAACGGACCGTAGAAATCGCCTTTTCATCCCATCATTGTTTCTACATTTGGGTCATAAATCAAGTCCATTGGAATTACAGTTTCCTCACTCCTTAAACTCATTACCCTAGTACGACGATTGCACCTCATTAAAGCCTGACCGCATCTAAATATCAAACCAATCGTTATGATAACACCTAAGATACATAGGAGAAACTTCCCAACATCCATTATGACTCCTTGAGCCCAGTCTCCTAAACCAGAGAACCAATTTCGCGGGTTCAACCATGACACCCAACCAGTCAGCTCATTACCTACAGCAGCAAAAGTGAGATTGTGTCTCCTGCGAAATTCCCACTTCAGTTGGAGAATATCGTCCATCTTTTGGTCTATGACCTCGACCGGGTCCTCGGTGCTATTCGTAATATATGTGCAACATTTCACGCCGTATTGTGTTGCCAGTGTGACACAATATCCGCCTGTCACTGCTGTGAGGTAATTAAGAACCATTCTATGCTGTACCAGTTCTGTTTTATAAGCCTGAAGTTCTCTTCCAGTATACCTAAACGTGTCATCATACATTTCAGTGATATTATCTAACAAATTGGCGAGCGCAGATATGTATTTATAATTCAACACTCCTCTGGCGGTGCGAGTGAAATCTAACGCGATTAGAAACTGAATCCCGGTGGATTCATGGATCATGTCAGAGGCCGGATGCTCTGTTCTTTCTATCAGGTGCCGTTTAACTATGTGCTCGTAATGGGTGTGAGTATAAGGAGTTTGGGCAACACGGTGTATGTCTTTCATTTTGTCATGTGATACAGTCATTACTTCAGGCAGTACTTTTCCAATATAACACAATCCTTCAGAGTTTGGGGCAAGCCACTTATACGCCTTTCTCCCGCATATGAAATATGCATCATCGGGGAGAACATATGGGACGGAGTAGGACATAACCATATTACACACCTTCCATGTGAAATCTCCTAACCCTAATTCTTCCATCTGCTTAGTACACGTATCAGGTTGTACGATATGTGCACAGTATCCTGGTGATACCTCTCCAACTCTCGTAATCTTATTTCCTAAGGTATACCTATACCGGAAAGATTTTCCTCTACTGGCTATGTGGCGTATAAGCATTGTATCTGTAGGCATTCTATCTGCTCTATGTGAAAAGGTCATGGTTTGATTACTCCATGACACTTCCCAATTTCCCGGCTTTCGGGGATTGGAGATGTTAAAACATAATAGGGACCTATCCACATGGTATTGGTGGAGCTTCAAACTAGGAGGGCTGGAGATATTAAACCTCCTGTCCACCGGTCTCCCACCACTTAACTCAAGTACCTCCCCTAACGTTAAAGGAAATGGTACTAGCCCTGACTTGCTATGACCTTGAGGTACTTGAGAGCATACCCAACAATCTGTTTTATTTAACACACTACCCACTAAGGAGTGATAGTCACTCAATGGATGCCGGTCCATATGGATATTAAAACTGGATTGGCATTTCTTTATGCACCCATCCTCAATGACATTGTTACAGAGCTGACAGATACAGTTTTCTTCAGCTAACAATCCTTCACAATTCCTTCTATGGTCAATGCTATCGGGTCGTTTTCTGATACTCGCCTTTACTTGTTGGTTAAGTTGTTCTTGGAAAACTACGCCTCCATCTCTGTCATCAGAACCCATTCCAGAACCTCTCTCGACCTCCATGGTACTCTCGCCGGAACAGACTGCTCTGGTCAACATCATGGTCAACAGGAAAATCCGGATCACAGTCTCTTGGGGCAAGTCCATCTTGTAGGAGGAAACGGAGAAGAATGAGAAGGGGGAAAAAAAATTTGAGGGAGAGGGGATGGGAAGTTGGAGAAAAACAATAAAAGGGAACAGGGGATCGACAACTGCTTTTGGTCTTGTGATTTTCAATGCTCAGGTGCCGCCTCAATCCTCCTGGAACAGACACTCCAGTGATACAACCTCTACCGTCTGTTCCTTATCACAGGACCTCTCTGGATCAGCAACCTTTTTACAGTGGGACGAATGAACCCAAGTCTCTCTCTCAGCAACCTTCAATGCTGTAGTGCTAGTCAATAAGACCTGGTATGGTCCTTCCCATCTGTCAATAAGGCAACCTGAGCGTAGAAAATTCCGTATCATTACATAATCCCCAGGTTCAATGTCATGACAATTACTATCTGGTAAATCAGGAATCACTAACTTCAGATTATCATTTTGATTCCTTAACTGCTTACTCATGTTAATCAAGTATTTTACAGTCACTTCATTGTTACACTTCAAATCATCCTGAGGGTTAATCATAACATGCGGTTGTCGACCAAACAAGATTTCAAAGGGAGACAGATTAAGAGGGGACCTGGGAGTGGTTCTGATGCTGTACAGTACGATGGGTAAAGCTTCTGGCCATGTCAATCCTGTCTCTGCCATCACTTTACTCAGTTTATTTTTAATAGTGCTGTTCACTCTTTCCACTTTCGCACTCGCCTGTGGACGGTATGGAGTGTGCAGCTTGCTATCAATTCCCATCAATTTACACATTCCTTGAAAGACATCACCTGTAAAATGGGTACCCCTATCACTTTCGATAATTCTAGGGATACCATATCTACATACAAATTCCTGCACAATTTTCTTAGCAGTAAACATAGCGGTATTTGTGGCCGCTGGAAATGCTTCGACCCAATTTGAGAAAACATCTATACAAACTAGTACATATTTCAAATTTCGACAAGGGGGTAATTGAATAAAGTCAATCTGTATTACCTGGAAAGGGCCGCCGGCAGGTGGGATATGAGATGGTTCTGTAGGTATTGCCTTTCCGATGTTCTTTCTCAGACAGGTAAGGCATGACATTGCCCTTTTACTCGCATGAGATGAAAATCCTGGGGCACACCAATATGCTCTTACCAACTTGCACATCCCTTCCCTGCCCAGATGAGTCAGCCCGTGAGCTGCCTCAGCTAAACATGGAAGGTATGCTCTGGGGGCCACCGGTTTACCTTGTCCATCCGTCCAGAGTCCTGAGGACTCCTGGCCATATCCCTTTGCCTTCCAGACTGCCTTTTCCTGTGTGGAACACAAATTTTGCATCTCACACAACTTCTGTGTGTTGATGGTATTAAATACCATCAGTTGTGTGGTGTCTGTCTGTCTGTCTGGGGGTACCAGCTGCTAACTTAGCTGCTTCGTCTGCTCGGCTGTTACCAAGTGATACTGGGTCTTGGCTATATGTGTGTGCTTTACATTTGATAACAGCCACTCTGTCGGGTTCCTGTATCGCTGTTAGAAGCCTTTTTATGTGAGCTGCAT